>NW_025533646.1:510000-537500 GCF_020615455.1 Coregonus clupeaformis
CCATGAAGACCAAGGAGCTCTCCAAACAGGTCAGGGACAAAGTTGTGGAGAAGTACAGATCAGCGTTGGGTTATAAAAAAATATCCCAAACTTTGAACATCCCACTGAGCACCATTAAATCCATTATTAAAAAATGGAAAGACTATGGCACCACAACAAACCTGCCAAGAGAGGGCCGCCATCCAAAACTCACGGACCAGGGAAGGAGGGCATTAATCAGAGAGGCAACAAAGAGACCAAAGATAACCCTGAAGGAGCTGCAAAGCTCCACAGCGGAGATTGGAGTATCTGTCCATAGGACCACTTTAAGCCGTACACTCACAGAGCTGGTTTACGGAAGAGTGGCCAGAAAAAAAGCCATTGCTTAAAGAAAAAAATAAGCAAACACATTTGGTGTTCGCCAAAAGGCATGTGGGAGACTCCCCAAACATTTGGAAGAAGGTACTCTGGTCAGATGAGTCTAAAATTGAGCTTTTTGGACATCAAGGAAAACGCTATGTCTGGCGCAAACCCACACCTCTCATCACCCCGAGAACACCATCCCCACAGTGAAGCATGGTGGCAGCATCATGCTGTGGGGATGTTTTTCCATCGGCAGGGACTGGGAAACTGGTCAGAAATGAAGGAATGATGGATGGAGCTAAATACAGGGAAATTCTTGAGGGAAACCTGTTTCAGTCTTCCAGAGATTTGAGACTGGGATGGAGGTTCACCTTCCAGCAGGACAATGACCCTAAGCATACTGCTAAAGCAACACTTGAGTGGTTTAAGGGGAAACATTTAAATGTCTTGGAATGGCCTAGTCAAAGCCCAGACCTCAATCCAATTGAGAATCTGAGGTACAGTGGGGAAAAAAAGTATTTAGTCAGCCACCAATTGTGCATGTTCTCCCACTTAAAAAGATGAGAGAGGCCTGTAATTTTCATTATAGGTACACGTCAACTATGACAGACAAAATTAGAAAAAAGAATCCAGAAAATCACATTGTAGGATTTTTAATGAATTTATTTGCAAATTATGGTGGAAAATAAGTATTTGGTCAATAACAAAAGTTTCTCAATACTTTGTTATATACCCTTTGTTGGCAATAACACAGGTCAAACATTTTCTGTAAGTCTTCACAAGGTTTTCACACACTGTTGCTGGTATTTTGGCCCATTCCTCCATGCAGATCTCCTCTAGAGCAGTGATGTTTTGGGGCTGTCGCTGGGCAACACGGACTTTCAACTCCCTCCAAAGATTTTCTATGGGGTTGAGATCTGGAGACTGGCTAGGCCACTCCAGGACCTTGAAATGCTTCTTACGAAGCCACTCCTTCGTTGCCCGGGCGGTGTGTTTGGGATCATTGTCATGCTGAAAGACCCAGCCACGTTTCATCTTCAATGCCCTTGCTGATGGAAGGAGGTTTTCACTCAAAATATCACGATACATGGCCCCATTCATTCTTTCCTTTACACGGATCAGTCGTCCTGGTCCCTTTGCAGAAAAAACAGCCCCAAAGCATGATGTTTCCACCCCCATGCTTCACAGTAGGTATGGTGTTCTTTGGATGCAACTCAGCATTCTTTGTCCTCCAAACACGACAAGTTGAGTTTTTACCAAAAAGTTCTATTTTGGTTTCATCTGACCATATGACATTCTCCCAATCCTCTTCTGGATCATCCAAATGCACTCTAGCAAACTTCAGACGGGCCTGGACATGTACTGGCTTAAGCAGGGGGGACACGTCTGGCACTGCAGGATTTGAGTCCCTGGCGGCGTAGTGTGTTACTGATGGTAGGCTTTGTTACTTTGGTCCCAGCTCTCTGCAGGTCATTCACTAGGTCCCCCTGTGTGGTTCTGGGATTTTTGCTCACCGTTCTTGTGATCATTTTGACCCCACGGGGTGAGATCTTGCGTGAAGCCCCAGATCGAGGGAGATTATCAGTGGTCTTGTATGTCTTCCATTTCCTAATAATTGCTCCCACAGTTGATTTCTTCAAACCAAGCTGCTTACCTATTGCAGATTCAGTCTTCCCAGCCTGGTGCAGGTCTACAATTTTGTTTCTGGTGTCCTTTGACAGCTCTTTGGTCTTGGCCATAGTGGAGTTTGGAGTGTGACTGTTTGAGGTTGTGGACAGGTGTCTTTTATACTGATAACAAGTTCAAACAGGTGCCATTAATACAGGTAACGAGTGGAGGACAGAGGAGCCTCTTAAAGAAGAAGTTACAGGTCTGTGAGAGCCAGAAATCTTGCTTGTTTGTAGGTGACCAAATACTTATTTTCCACCATAATTTGCAAATAAATTCATTAAAAATCCTACAATGTGATTTTCTGGAAAAGAAATTCTCAATTTGTCTGTCATAGTTGACGTGTACCTATGATGAAAATTACAGGCCTCTCTCATCTTTTTAAGTGGGAGAACTTGCACAATTGGTGGCTGACTAAATATTTTTTTCCCCCACTGTATATCGAATCTCTCATTCCTCTCAAACATTTTAGAAAAAGCTGTTGTGCAGCAACTCACTGCCTTCCTGAAGACAAATAATGTATACGAAACGCTTCAGTCTGGTTTTAGACCCCATCATAGCACTGAGACTGCACTCGTGAAGGTGGAAAATGACCTTTTAATGGCGTCAGACCAAGGCTCAGCATCTGTCCTCGTGCTCCTAGACCTTAGTGCTGCTTTTGACACCATCGATCACCACATTATTTTGGAGAGATTAGAAACCCTAATTGGTCTACACGGACAAGTTCTTGCCTGGTTTAGATCTGATCTGTCAGAACGATATCAGTTTGTCTCGATGAAACATGGTGAAGCCTGTTTTTCAGACATAAGGAAGTGGATGCCGGGCAAAACAGAGATGCTAGTTCTAGGTCATAACAATTAATCTTGGTGGTTGTACAGTCGTCTTTAAAAAAAAAAAATGTGAAAGTCCTCAGCGTTACTCTGGACCCTGTTCTCTCATTTGACGAACATATCAAGAATATTTCAAGGCAGCTTTTTTCTATCTTCGTAACATTGCAAAAATCTGAAACTTTTTGTCCAAAGATGATGCAGAAAAGCTAATCCATGCTTTTGTCACTTCTAGATTAGACTACTGCAATGCTCTACTCTCCGGCTACCCGGATAAAGCACTAAATACACTTCAGTTAGTGCTAAACACGGCTGCTAGAATCTTGACTAGAACCATGTGATCATATTACTCCAGTGCTAGCCTCGCTACACTGGCTTCCTGTTAAGGCTAGGGCTGGCCTCTCTACACTGGATTCCTGTTAAGGCTAGGGCTGATTTCAAGGTTTTACTGCTAACCTACAAAGCATTACATGGTCTTGCTCCTACCTATCTCTCCGATTTGGTCCTGCCGTATACAGTGGGGGAAAAAAGTATTTAGTCAGCCACCAATTGTGCAAGTTCTCCCACTTAAAAAGATGAGAGAGGCCTGTAATTTTCATCATAGGTACACGTCAACTATGACAGACAAATTGAGGAAAAAAAATCCAGAAAATCCCATTGTAGGATTTTTAATGAATTTATTTGCAAATTATGGTGGAAAATAAGTATTTGGTCACCTACAAACAAGCAAGATTTCTGGCTCTCACAGACCTGTAACTTCTTCTTTAAGAGGCTCCTCTGTCCTCCACTCGTTACCTGTATTAATGGCACCTGTTTGAACTTGTTATCAGTATAAAAGACACCTGTCCACAACCTCAAACAGTCACACTCCAAACTCCACAATGGCCAAGACCAAAGAGCTGTCAAAGGACACCAGAAACAAAACTGTAGACCTGCACCAGGCTGGGAAGACTGAATCTGCAATAGGTAAGCAGCTTGGTTTGAAGAAATCAACTGTGGGAGCAATTATTAGGAAATGGAAGACATACAAGACCACTGATAATCTCCCTCGATCTGGGGCTCCACGCAAGATCTCACCCCGTGGGGTCAAAATGATCACAAGAACGGTGAGCAAAAATCCCAGAACCACACGGGGGGACCTAGTGAATGACCTGCAGAGAGCTGGGACCAAAGTAACAAAGCCTACCATCAGTAACACACTACGCCGCCAGGGACTCAAATCCTGCAGTGCGAGACGTGTCCCCCTGCTTAAGCCAGTACATGTCCAGGCCCGTCTGAAGTGCATTTGGATGATCCAGAAGAGGATTGGGAGAATGTCATATGGTCAGATGAAACCAAAATATAACTTTTTGGTAAAAACTCAACTCGTCATGTTTGGAGGACAAAGAATGCTGAGTTGCATCCAAAGAACACCATACCTACTGTGAAGCATGGGGTTGGAAACATCATGCTTTGGGGCTGTTTTTCTGCAAAGGGACCAGGACGACTGATCCGTGTAAAGGAAAGAATGAATGGGGCCATGTATTGTGAGATTTTGAGTGAAACCCTCCTTCCATCAGCAATGGCATTGAAGATGAAACGTGGCTGGGTCTTTCAGCATGACAATGATCCCAAACACACCGCCCGGGCAACGAAGGAGTGGCTTCGTAAGAAGCATTTAAAGGTCCTGGAGTGGCCTAGCCAGTCTCCAGATCTCAACCCCATAGAAAATCTTTGGAGGGGAGTTGAAAGTCTGTGTTGCCCAGCGACAGCCCCAAAACATCACTGCTCTAGAGGAGATCTGCATGGAGGAATGGGCCAAAATACCAGCAACAATGTGTGAAAACCTTGTGAACACTTACAGAAAACGTTTGACCTGTGTCATTGCCAACAAAGGGTATATAACAAAGTATTGAGAAACTTTTGTTATTGACCAAATACTTATTTTCCACCATCATATGCCAATAAATTCATAAAAAATCCTACAATGTGATTTTCTGGAAATGTTTTTCTCATTTTGTGTGTCAAAGTTGACGTGTACCTATGATGAAAATTACAGGCCTCTCTCATCTTTTTAAGAGGGAGAACTTGCACAATTGGTGGCTGACTAAATACTTTTTTTCCCCACTGTATACCTACACGTACGCTACGGTCACAAGACGCAGGCCTCCTTATTGTCCCTAGAACTTCTAAGCAAACAGCTGGAGGCAGGGCTTTCTCCTATAGAGCTCCATTTTTATGGAATGGTCTGCCTATCCATGTGAGAGACACAGACTTGGTCTCGACCTTTAAGTCTTTACTGAAGACTCGTCTCTTCAGTAGGTCCTATGATTGAGTGTAGACTGGCCAAGGGGTGCAAAGGTGAACGGAAAGGCACTGGAGCGACAAACCGCCATTGCTGTCTCCGCCTGGCCGGCTCCCCTCTCTCCACTGGGATTCTCTGCCTCTGACCCTATTACGGGGGCTGAGTCACTGGCTTACTGGTGCTTTCCATGCCGTCCCTAGGAGGGGTGCATCATTTGAGTGGGTTGAGTCACTAATGTGATCTTCCTGTCCGGTTTGTCGCCCCATCGGGCTCGTGCAGTGGAGGAGATCTTCGTGGGCTATACTCAGCCTTGTCTCAGGGTAGTAGGTTGGTGGTCTGTTGATATCCCTCTGGTGGTGTGGGGGCTGTGCTTTGGCAAAGTGGGTGGGGTTATATCCTCTCAGTAGACAAAACCATCAGTACACTGCCTCTCAGTAGACAAAACCATCAGTACACTGCCTCTCAGTAGACAAAACCATCAGTACACTGCCTCTCAGTAGACAAAACCATCAGTACACTGCCTCTCAGTAGACAAAACCATCAGTACACTGCCTCTCAGTAGACAAAACCATCAGTACACTGCCTCTCAGTAGACAAAACCATCAGTACACTGCCTCTCAGTAGACAAAACCATCAGTACACTGCCTCTCAGTAGACAAAACCATTGAATATTACCGTAGCGGTAGCACCAACTCACTGCACATATCAGATAACTGAGACCCAAAGCAGACTAGATGATATGAAACTGATATCAGATAACTGAGACCCAAAGCAGACTAGACGATATGAAACTGATATCAGATAACTGAGACCCAAAGCAGAATAGATTATATGAAACTGATATCAGATAACTGGCACCCAAAGCAGACTAGATGATATGAAACTGATATCAGATAACTGAGACCCAAAGCAGACTAGATGATATGAAACTGATATCAGATAACTGAGACCCAAAGCAGACTAGATGATATGAAACTGATATCAGGTAACTGAGACCCAAAGCAGACTAGACGATATGAAACTTATATCAGATAACTGAGACCCAAAGCAGACTAGACGATATGAAACTGATATCAGATAACTGAGACCCAAAGCAGACTAGACGATATGAAACTGACATCAGATAACGGAGACCCAAAGCACACTAGATTATATGAAACTGATATCAGATAACTGAGACCCAAAGCAGAATAGATGATATGAAACTGATATCAGATAACTGAGACCCAAAGCAGACTAGACGATATGAAACTGATATCAGATAACTGAGACCCAAAGCAGACTAGACGATATGAAACTGACATCAGATAACGGAGACCCAAAGCACACTAGATTATATGAAACTGATATCAGATAACTGAGACCCAAAGCAGAATAGATTATATGAAACTGATATCAGATAACTGGCACCCAAAGCAGACTAGATGATATGAAACTGATATCAGATAACTGAGACCCAAAGCAGACTAGATGATATGAAACTGATATCAGATAACTGAGACCCAAAGCAGACTAGACAATATGAAACTGATATCAGATAACTGAGACCCAAAGCAGACTAGATGATATGAAACTGATATCAGATAACTGAGACCCAAAGCAGACTAGATGATATGAAACTGATATCAGATAACTGAGACCCAAAGCAGAATAGATTATATGAAACTGACATCAGATAACTGAGACCCAAAGCAGACTAGATGATATGAAACTGATATCAGATAACTGAGACCCAAAGCAGACTAGATGATATGAAACTGATATCAGATAACTGAGACCCAAAGCAGAATAGATTATATGAAACGGACATCAGGTAACTGAGACCCAGAGCAGACTAGATGATATGAAACTGATCCATGGGGATTCATAGCAGACTAGATTATATGAAACTGATCCATGGGGATTCATAGCAGACTAGATGATATGAAACTGACACCAGATAACTGAGACCCAAAGCAGACTAGATGATATGAAACTGATTTCAGATAACTGAGACCCAAAGCAGACTAGATGATATGAAACTGATATCAGATAAATGAGACCCAAAGCAGACTAGATGATATGAAACTGATATCAGATAACTGAGACCCAAAGCAGACTAGATGATATGAAACTGATATCAGATAACTGAGACCCAAAGCAGACTAGATGATATGAAACTGATATCAGATAACTGAGACCCAAAGCAGACTAGATGATATGAAACTGACATCAGATAACTGAGACCCAAAGCAGACTAGATGATATGAAACTGATATCAGATAACTGAGACCCAAAGCAGACTAGATGATATGAAACTGATATCAGATAACTGAGACCCAAAGCAGACTAGATGATATGAAACTGATATCAGATAACTGAGACCCAAAGCAGAATAGATTATATGAAACGGACATCAGGTAACTGAGACCCAGAGCAGACTAGATGATATGAAACTGATCCATGGGGATTCATAGCAGACTAGATAATATGAAACTGATCCATGGGGATTCATAGCAGACTAGATGATATGAAACTGATCCATGGGGATTCATAGCAGACTAGATGATATGAAACTTATATCAGATAACTGAGACCCAAAGCAGACTAGACGATATGAAACTGACATCAGATAACTGAGACCCAAAGCAGACTAGATGATATGAAACTGATATCAGATAACTGAGACCCAAAGCAGAATAGATTATATGAAACTGATATCAGATAACTGGCACCCAAAGCAGACTAGATGATATGAAACTGATATCAGATAACTGGCACCCAAAGCAGACTAGATGATATGAAACTGATATCAGATAACTGAGACCCAAAGCAGACTAGATGATATGAAACTGACATCAGATAACTGAGACCCAAAGCAGACTAGATGATATGAAACTGATATCAGATAACTGAGACCCAAAGCAGACTAGATGATATGAAACTGATATCAGATAACTGAGACCCAAAGCAGACTAGATGATATGAAACTGACATCAGATAACTGAGACCCAAAGCAGACTAGATGATATGAAACTGACATCAGATAACTGAGACCCAAAGCAGACTAGATGATATGAAACTGACATCAGATAACTGAGACCCAAAGCAGACTAGACGATATGAAACTGATCCATGGGGATTCATAGCAGACTAGATGATATGAAACTGACACCAGATAACTGAGACCCAAAGCAGACTAGATGATATGAAACTGACATCAGATAACTGAGACCCAAAGCAGACTAGATGATATGAAACTGATATCAGATAACTGAGACCCAAAGCAGACTAGATGATATGAAACTGACATCAGATAACTGAGACCCAAAGCAGACTAGATGATATGAAACTGATATCAGATAACTGAGACCCAAAGCAGACTAGATGATATGAAACTGATATCAGATAACTGAGACCCAAAGCAGACTAGATGATATGAAACTGATATCAGATAACTGAGACCCAAAGCAGAATAGATTATATGAAACGGACATCAGGTAACTGAGACCCAGAGCAGACTAGATGATATGAAACTGATCCATGGGGATTCATAGCAGACTAGATGATATGAAACTGATCCATGGGGATTCATAGCAGACTAGATGATATGAAACTGATCCATGGGGATTCATAGCAGACTAGATGATATGAAACTTATATCAGATAACTGAGACCCAAAGCAGACAAGACGATATGAAACTGATATCAGATAACTGAGACCCAAAGCAGACTAGACGATATGAAACTGATATCAGATAACTGAGACCCAAAGCAGACTAGACGATATGAAACTGACATCAGATAACTGAGACCCAAAGCAGACTAGATGATATGAAACTGATATCAGATAACTGAGACCCAAAGCAGAATAGATTATATGAAACTGATATCAGATAACTGGCACCCAAAGCAGACTAGATGATATGAAACTGATATCAGATAACTGAGACCCAAAGCAGACTAGATGATATGAAACTGATATCAGATAACTGAGACCCAAAGCAGACTAGACAATATGAAACTGATATCAGATAACTGAGACCCAAAGCAGACTAGACGATATGAAACTGATATCAGATAACTGAGACCCAAAGCAGACTAGATGATATGAAACTGATATCAGATAACTGAGACCCAAAGCAGACTAGATGATATGAAACTGACATCAGATAACTGAGACCCAAAGCAGACTAGATGATATGAAACTGATATCAGATAACTGAGACCCAAAGCAGACTAGATGATATGAAACTGATATCAGATAACTGAGACCCAAAGCAGACTAGATGATATGAAACTGACATCAGATAACTGAGACCCAAAGCAGACTAGATGATATGAAACTGACATCAGATAACTGAGACCCAAAGCAGACTAGATGATATGAAACTGACATCAGATAACTGAGACCCAAAGCAGACTAGACGATATGAAACTGATCCATGGGGATTCATAGCAGACTAGATGATATGAAACTGATATCAGATAACTGAGACCCAAAGCAGACTAGATGATATGAAACTGACATCAGATAACTGAGACCCAAAGCAGACTAGATGATATGAAACTGATATCAGATAACTGAGACCCAAAGCAGACTAGATGATATGAAACTGATATCAGATAACTGAGACCCAAAGCAGACTAGATGATATGAAACTGATATCAGATAACTGGCACCCAAAGCAGACTAGATGATATGAAACTGACATCAGATAACTGAGACCCAAAGCAGACTAGATGATATGAAACTGATATCAGATAACTGAGACCCAAAGCAGACTAGATGATATGAAACTGATATCAGATAACTGAGACCCAAAGCAGACTAGATGATATGAAACTGACATCAAATAACTGAGACCCAAAGCAGACTAGATGATATGAAACTGACATCAGATAACTGAGACCCAAAGCAGACTAGATGATATGAAACTGACATCAGATAACTGAGACCCAAAGCAGACTAGACGATATGAAACTGATCCATGGGGATTCATAGCAGACTAGATGATATGAAACTGACACCAGATAACTGAGACCCAAAGCAGACTAGATGATATGAAACTGACATCAGATAACTGAGACCCAAAGCAGACTAGATGATATGAAACTGATATCAGATAACTGAGACCCAAAGCAGACTAGATGATATGAAACTGACATCAGATAACTGAGACCCAAAGCAGACTAGATGATATGAAACTGATATCAGATAACTGAGACCCAAAGCAGACTAGATGATATGAAACTGATATCAGATAACTGAGACCCAAAGCAGACTAGATGATATGAAACTGATATCAGATAACTGAGACCCAAAGCAGAATAGATTATATGAAACGGACATCAGGTAACTGAGACCCAGAGCAGACTAGATGATATGAAACTGATCCATGGGGATTCATAGCAGACTAGATGATATGAAACTGATCCATGGGGATTCATAGCAGACTAGATGATATGAAACTGATCCATGGGGATTCATAGCAGACTAGATGATATGAAACTTATATCAGATAACTGAGACCCAAAGCAGACAAGACGATATGAAACTGATATCAGATAACTGAGACCCAAAGCAGACTAGACGATATGAAACTGATATCAGATAACTGAGACCCAAAGCAGACTAGACGATATGAAACTGACATCAGATAACTGAGACCCAAAGCAGACTAGATGATATGAAACTGATATCAGATAACTGAGACCCAAAGCAGAATAGATTATATGAAACTGATATCAGATAACTGGCACCCAAAGCAGACTAGATGATATGAAACTGATATCAGATAACTGAGACCCAAAGCAGACTAGATGATATGAAACTGATATCAGATAACTGAGACCCAAAGCAGACTAGACAATATGAAACTGATATCAGATAACTGAGACCCAAAGCAGACTAGACGATATGAAACTGATATCAGATAACTGAGACCCAAAGCAGACTAGATGATATGAAACTGATATCAGATAACTGAGACCCAAAGCAGACTAGATGATATGAAACTGACATCAGATAACTGAGACCCAAAGCAGACTAGATGATATGAAACTGATATCAGATAACTGAGACCCAAAGCAGACTAGATGATATGAAACTGATATCAGATAACTGAGACCCAAAGCAGACTAGATGATATGAAACTGACATCAGATAACTGAGACCCAAAGCAGACTAGATGATATGAAACTGACATCAGATAACTGAGACCCAAAGCAGACTAGATGATATGAAACTGACATCAGATAACTGAGACCCAAAGCAGACTAGACGATATGAAACTGATCCATGGGGATTCATAGCAGACTAGATGATATGAAACTGATATCAGATAACTGAGACCCAAAGCAGACTAGATGATATGAAACTGACATCAGATAACTGAGACCCAAAGCAGACTAGATGATATGAAACTGATATCAGATAACTGAGACCCAAAGCAGACTAGATGATATGAAACTGATATCAGATAACTGAGACCCAAAGCAGACTAGATGATATGAAACTGATATCAGATAACTGGCACCCAAAGCAGACTAGATGATATGAAACTGACATCAGATAACTGAGACCCAAAGCAGACTAGATGATATGAAACTGATATCAGATAACTGAGACCCAAAGCAGACTAGATGATATGAAACTGATATCAGATAACTGAGACCCAAAGCAGACTAGATGATATGAAACTGACATCAAATAACTGAGACCCAAAGCAGACTAGATGATATGAAACTGACATCAGATAACTGAGACCCAAAGCAGACTAGATGATATGAAACTGACATCAGATAACTGAGACCCAAAGCAGACTAGACGATATGAAACTGATCCATGGGGATTCATAGCAGACTAGATGATATGAAACTGACACCAGATAACTGAGACCCAAAGCAGACTAGATGATATGAAACTGACATCAGATAACTGAGACCCAAAGCAGACTAGATGATATGAAACTGATATCAGATAACTGAGACCCAAAGCAGACTAGATGATATGAAACTGACATCAGATAACTGAGACCCAAAGCAGACTAGATGATATGAAACTGATATCAGATAACTGAGACCCAAAGCAGACTAGATGATATGAAACTGATATCAGATAACTGAGACCCAAAGCAGACTAGATGATATGAAACTGATATCAGATAACTGAGACCCAAAGCAGAATAGATTATATGAAACGGACATCAGGTAATTGAGACCCAGAGCAGACTAGATGATATGAAACTGATCCATGGGGATTCATAGCAGACTAGATGATATGAAACTGATCCATGGGGATTCATAGCAGACTAGATGATATGAAACTGATCCATGGGGATTCATAGCAGACTAGATGATATGAAACTTATATCAGATAACTGAGACCCAAAGCAGACTAGACGATATGAAACTGATATCAGATAACTGAGACCCAAAGCAGACTAGACGATATGAAACTGATATCAGATAACTGAGACCCAAAGCAGACTAGACGATATGAAACTGACATCAGATAACTGAGACCCAAAGCAGACTAGATGATATGAAACTGATATCAGATAACTGAGACCCAAAGCAGAATAGATTATATGAAACTGATATCAGATAACTGGCACCCAAAGCAGACTAGATGATATGAAACTGATATCAGATAACTGAGACCCAAAGCAGACTAGATGATATGAAACTGATATCAGATAACTGAGACCCAAAGCAGACTAGACAATATGAAACTGATATCAGATAACTGAGACCCAAAGCAGACTAGACGATATGAAACTGATATCAGATAACTGAGACCCAAAGCAGACTAGATGATATGAAACTGATATCAGATAACTGAGACCCAAAGCAGACTAGATGATATGAAACTGATATCAGATAACTGAGACCCAAAGCAGACTAGATGATATGAAACTGATATCAGATAACTGAGACCCAAAGCAGACTAGATGATATGAAACTGACATCAGATAACTGAGACCCAAAGCAGACTAGACGATATGAAACTGATCCATGGGGATTCATAGCAGACTAGATGATATGAAACTGATATCAGATAACTGAGACCCAAAGCAGACTAGATGATATGAAACTGACATCAGATAACTGAGACCCAAAGCAGACTAGATGATATGAAACTGATATCAGATAACTGAGACCCAAAGCAGACTAGATGATATGAAACTGATATCAGATAACTGAGACCCAAAGCAGAATAGATTATATGAAACGGACATCAGGTAACTGAGACCCAGAGCAGACTAGATGATATGAAACTGATCCATGGGGATTCATAGCAGACTAGATGATATGAAACTGATCCATGGGGATTCATAGCAGACTAGATGATATGAAACTGACACCAGATAACTGAGACCCAAAGCAGACTAGATGATATGAAACTGACATCAGATAACTGAGACCCAAAGCAGACTAGATGATATGAAACTGACATCAGATAACTGAGACCCAAAGCAGACTAGATGATATGAAACTGATATCAGATAACTGAGACCCAAAGCAGACTAGATGATATGAAACTGATATCAGATAACTGAGACCCAAAGCAGACTAGATGATATGAAACTGATATCAGATAACTGAGACCCAAAGCAGACTAGATGATATGAAACTGATCCATGGGGATTCATAGCAGACTAGATGATATGAAACTGATATCAGATAACTGAGACCCAAAGCAGAATAGATTATATGAAACGGACATCAGGTAACTGAGACCCAGAGCAGACTAGATGATATGAAACTGATCCATGGGGATTCATAGCAGACTAGATGATATGAAACTGATCCATGGGGATTCATAGCAGACTAGATGATATGAAACTGATCCATGGGGATTCATAGCAGACTAGATGATATGAAACTGATCCATGGGGATTCATAGCAGAATAGATGATATGAAACTGATCCATGGGGATTCATAGCAGACTAGACGATATGAAACTGATCCATGGGGATTCATAGCATCAACAGGGCCAACAACAACAAAAACCAATATAACGACTCATCGTATGGCTGGTCACATGACTCACCTTGAGAATGTGGTACCCCACGATGCACTTGGACTTGATGAGGACCTGGTGTATCATGGAGTAACCATGGTAACAGTCCATCTCATTGATACGGTGCTGGTTGTACTTGGCCAGAGAGAGGAGTACCTGGACATAGAATGACATATTACTCCTCATTGGGATCCTAGTAACAGGCCTAAAAATCATCCATCTTGGTTAAGGAGAACTTTCATTCCAGATCAAATATAGTCGAATATTGTATAAAACAATGAATTTGTGTTTATATTGGCACTGGTTCTTTGTTAACTAGCTAGCCAGACAGTAATTTAATCCAGTGGTTCTCAAACCTCTCCTCGGGGACCCCCAGTCGTTCCATGTACGTGATCTATTTCTGATTCCACTTGTCAACTCATCATCAAGCCCTTTACTAGGTGAATCAAGTGAGCAAGTTCAGCGCTACAACAACATTGTGAAACGTCTGGAGGAGCCAGAGGAGAGGTTTGAGGACAAATGATTTAACAACATTAGAAATCTGTTTACCTGGAGGGCAAGAGCTTGGGTCTGTTCACTGTCACTCAGCTCCACGGCCTGGAGAGGAGGGACACACAGAGACAGAGAGAGAGATTGGCTTAATAAGAACACAGCGAATACAGCCAGGACCGTTTCCTTGAAGTAGAAATGACATGACAGTTATGTTCAAGAAGCTTTCTCACAAAAATGCAGACCTTAAAAAAGCTTTAGAGGCCTTCCACACCAAATTAAACCAACAGAGAGACTAACATCATTATCCTACCCGTACAAAGAGGAATACGACGGGCCGGTTCCTCCTAACAACAGTATGTAGACTATGTCCTACCCGTGCAAAGAGGAATACGAAGGCTCCAGTTCCTCCCATCTTGTGGAGGACGTTCTGCAGGCCCTGTGGTTCTGCAGGCAGCATGGTCCTGAGCGTCTGTGTCTCCAGCACTGCAGACTGGACCTCTTTAGAGCTGAAGGGTCTTTGAGACACCATGGTCTTAGCCTGACCCTTCAGACGGATCACTGGCTCATAGATGGTATACACCCTGGGGCTGCTGGGGGCATACACTACCGCCAGACACTCCTATAGAAACATAGATATATAGTATCATAGATACACCACACAGACACTACCGCCAGACACTCCTATAGAAACATAGATATATAGTATCATAGATACACCACACAGACACTACAGCCAGACACTCCTATAGAAACATAGATATATAGTATCATAGATACACCACACAGACACTACAGCCAGACACTCCTATAGAAACATAGATATATAGTATCATAGATACACCACACAGACACTACAGCCAGACACTCCTATAGAAACATAGATATATAGTATCATAGATACACCACACAGACACTACCGCCAGACACTCCTATAGAAACATAGATATATAGTATCATAGATACACCACACAGACACTACCGCCAGACACTCCTATAGAAACATAGATATATAGTATCATAGATACACCACACAGACACTACAGCCAGACACTCCTATAGAAACATAGATATATAGTATCATAGATACACCACACAGACACTACCGCCAGACACTCCTATAGAAACATAGATCTATAGTATCATAGATACACCACACAGACAATACTGTACACTAGTGATATAGACATGGAGGCTGCTGGGGGTGTACACTAGTGATATAGACATGGAGGCTGCTGGGGGTGTATACTAGTGATATAGACATGGAGGCTGCTGGGGAACTGTGAGACATGGAGGCTGCTGGGGGTGTATACTAGTGATATAGACATGGAGGCTGCTGGGGGTGTACACTGGTGATATAGACATGGAGGCTGCTGGGGGTGTACACTAGTGATATAGACATGGAGGCTGCTGGGGGTGTACACTAGTGATATAGACATGGAGGCTGCTGGGGGTGTACACTAGTGATATAGACATGGAGGCTGCTGGGGGTGTACACTAGTGATATAGACATGGAGGCTGCTGGGGGTGTACACTAGTGATATAGACATGGAGGCTGCTGGGGGTGTACACTAGTGATATAGACATATTTAGTTCCCTGATATTGTCTAATAGCAGAAAGAGGAACTCAGACTTACTATGAGAGCTGCCGTGTCCACATCCTTGTTCTTCAGCATCAGCTCTCTGACAGTGTCACACTTTAACCCGTCCGTGGTCACGTACTTGGAGAAGGTCCCACTGGGCTTACCGTACTTACAGGGCATGATAGACGTGAGGTCTGGACCAGAGGCATACAGGTAGAACGCCTCCTCTGACCCGATACGGGAGCCTAGTGGGGAGAGGGAGGGACAGACAGACAGACACAGAGAGCGAGAGAGAGAGACACAGAGAAAGACACAGAGAGTGAGAGCGTGAGAGAGAGAGAGAGAGAGAGAGAGAGAGAGAGAGAGAGAAAGAGAAAGAGAGAGAGAGAAAGCGAGAGATGCACACAGATACAGACGAACAAACAGATAGAAAGACAGACAGACACGGGCCAAAAAGTTAGCCTAATTATTATCTATGCATAGTCACTTTAATAACTCTACCTACATGTACATATTACCTCAATTACCTTGACTAACCTGTACCCCCCTGCATATTGACTCTGTACCGGTACCCCCTGTATATAGCCTCCCTACTGTTATTTCCCATTGACTCTGTACCGGTACCCCCTGTATATATCCTCCCTACTGTTATTTCCCATTGACTCTGTACCGGTACCCCCTGTATATAGCCTCCCTACTGTTATTTCCCATTGACTCTGTACCGGTACCCCCTGTATATATCCTCCCTACCGTTATTTCCCATTGAATCTGTACCGGTACCCCCTGTATATAGCCTCCCTACTGTTATTTCCCATTGAATCTGTACCGGTACCCCCTGTATATAGCCTCCCTACTGTTATTTCCCATTGACTCTGTACGGTACCCCCTGTATATAGCCTCCCTACTGTTATTTCCCATTGAATCTGTACCGGTACCCCCTGTATATAGCCTCCCTACTGTTATTTCCCATTGACTCTGTACGGTACCCCCTGTATATAGCCTCCCTACTGTTATTTCCCATTGACTCTGTACCGGTACCCCCTGTATATAGCCTCCCTACTGTTATTTCCCATTGACTCTGTACCGGTACCCCCTGTATATAGCCTCCCTACTGTTATTTCCCATTGACTCTGTACCGGTACCCCCTGTATATAGCCTCCCTACTGTTATTTCCCATTGACTCTGTACCGGTACCCCCTGTATATAGCCTCCCTACTGTTATTTCCCATTGACTCTGTACGGTACCCCCTGTATATAGCCTCCCTACTGTTATTTCCCATTGACTCTGTACCGGTACCCCCCTGTATATAGCCTCCCTACTGTTATTTCCCATTGACTCTGTACCGGTACCCCCTGTATATAGCCTCCCTACTGTTATTTCCCATTGACTCTGTACCGGTACCCCCTGTATATAGCCTCTCTATTACATACAAATAGAAATAATAAATGTCCCCCCAGAAAACACAAGGGAACTCCTTTGCGATTCCCAATACTTTAGCATGCTGGTGGATAACATGTTTACTGGTAGACTATGCACTATTACAGCAGTCCCATTACCACAGACAGCAGTGTAGAGAGAGGCTTCTAGCTAGTCAACTTAATGACATCAGTGACTTTCACAGGCTGGGAATGCCTGGACAGGACACTGTCAGGAGGACACATCAGTGACTTTCACAGGTTGGGAATGCCTGGACAGGACACTGTCAGGAGGACACATCAGTGACTTTCACAGGTTGGGAATGCCTGGACAGGACACTGTCAGGAGGACACATCAGTGACTTTCACAGGTTGGGAATGCCTGGACAGGACACTGTCAGGAGGACACATCAGTGACTTTCACAGGTTGGGAATGCCTGGACAGGACACTGTCAGGAGGACACATCAGTGACTTTCACAGGTTGGGAATGCCTGGACAGGACACTGTCAGGAGGACACATCAGTGACTTTCACAGGTTGGGAATGCCTGGACAGGACACAGGCCATTCAAAGTTCATTAGAGGCAACAAAAGACTGTTCTGTTCTGCTAGCTGTGGGGTGTAATTATTAGTCTAAAACAAGAGTTTATATTGGACAAATTCATGTAAGTCCCTCCTCATTTAGTTTGCTTCCGTTTCAGAAACGTTTTGCAACAGAATTGGTGGAATGAATACACCCCTGTTCTCTAGCCCAGAGAAGGCATGGTCCCAGAGAATACCTCTGTTCTCCAGAAGGCATGGTCCCAGAGAATACCTCTGTTCTCCAGAAGGCATGGTCCCAGAGAATACCTCTGTTCTCCAGAAGGCATGGTCCCAGAGAATACCTCTGTTCTCCAGAAGGCATGGTCCCAGAGAATACCTCTGTTCTCCAGCCCAGCATGGTCCCAGAGAATACCTCTGTTCTCCAGCCCAGCATGGTCCCAGAGAATACCTCTGTTCTCCAGCCCAGCATGGTCCCAGAGAATACCTCTGTTCTCCAGAAGGCATGGTCCCAGAGAATACCTCTGTTCCCCAGCCCAGCATGGTCCCAGAGAATACCTCTGTTCTCCAGAAGGCATGGTCCCAGAGAATAGAATATAATTGTGGTCCTCTGTAGCTCAGCTGGTAGAGCACGGCGCTTGTAACGCCAAGGTAGTGGGTTCGATCCCCGGGACCACCCATACACAAAAATGTATGCACGCATGACTGTAAGTCGCTTTGGATAAAAGCGTCTGCTAAATGGCATATTATTATAAAAGAATACCTCTGTTCTCCAGAAGGCATGGTCCCAGAGAATACCTCTGTTCTCCAGAAGGCATGGTCCCAGAGAATACCTCTGTTCTCCAGAAGGCATGGTCCCAGAGAATACCTCTGTTCTCCAGAAGGCATGGTCCCAGAGAATACCTCTGTTCTCCAGCCCAGCATGGTCCCAGAGAATACCTCTGTTCTCCAGAAGGCATGGTCCCAGAGAATACCTCTGTTCTCCAGAAGGCATGGTCCCAGAGAATACCTCTGTTCTCCAGAAGGCATGGTCCCAGAGAATACCTCTGTTCTCCAGCCCAGCATGGTCCCAGAGAATACCTCTGTTCTCCAGAAGGCATGGTCCCAGAGAATACCTCTGTTCTCCAGAAGGCATGGTCCCAGAGAATACCTCTGTCCTCCAGAAGGCATGGTCCCAGAGAATACCTCTGTTCTCCAGAAGGCATGGTCCCAGAGAATACCGCTGTTCTCCAGAAGGCATGGTCCCAGAGAATACCGCTGTTCTCCAGCCCAGCATGGTCCCAGAGAATACCGCTGTTCTCCAGCCCAGCATGGTCCCAGAGAATACCGCTGTTCTCCAGAAGGCATGGTCCCAGAGAATACCTCTGTTCTCCAGAAGGCATGATCCCAGAGAATACCTCTGTTCTCCAGCTAGCAACAATACTACCTTACACAATAACAACACCCTGGCCATACCACACAGTTTGAGAAGTCAACAGCAAGCAAGATATCCCTTTCTCAATAATGACTGACCTACTCCAGAATGTGTGTCAATATATAACATATTTGCAAGAGATGGAATTACATGAGGGCAACTCCATGTTAACAGAGTGATGCTGAGACTCTTGAAAATGTATGGCAAACAAAAACCAATGAGTGCAAAGTTAAACAAATCATACAACTCTATGCACAAGGACTACGTTTAACCATTCCCACTGAATTTCTGCAAAATGTGTTAACAGAATGACGGCAAAAACAGCACAAACTATAATTATGTAACCAAACTTTGCATATGCACTGTTCTTCAAGTAAATGTGTTTTTGTAAAATGTTCAGTGGAAATTGTTCAAAATAGTCCTTGTGCATAGAGCTGTACGGGATGTTTAATGTTGCAAATCATTGGCTTTTGTTTGACATACATTTGAAAGTCTCAGCATCACTCTGTCACTGTGGAGTTGGCCATCATCTAAGTGAGTAAGAAGCAGAGTCATGCTTTAAATGACCAGCAGAGGGCAACCTTGAGGTATAGCCCCAACAACAACACAGAGAGACATATGGTATGTGTGTGTGTGTGTGGGAGAGAGAGAGAGAAGGTACAGAGGATGCAGGGGTTAGCTGGGACAGATTAAAACACACAGAGAGACAGCCTAGAGGCAGGATGCCAGACTAGAGGAAGGATGCCAGCCCAGAGGCAGGATGCCAGACTAGAGGCAGGATGCCAGCCCAGACTAGCACAGGCCAGGATGCCAGCCTAGAGGCAGGATGCCAGAATAGAGGCAGGATGCCAGCCCAGAGGCAGGATGCCAGACTAGAGGCAGGATGCCAGCCCAGAGGCAGGATGCCAGCCCAGAGGCAGGATGCCAGCCCAGGCTAGTTCAGGCCAGGATGTGTGCTTCATTGCTGGTTTTTGTTTTATTTATTCCTTCTGGGTTTTATACCCTTTTCTATCATGTGACCTCGGAGGAGCTCTTTCTCTCTCACACACACACAGCTTCGTACCGTTAAAGAGCAGTACAGTGCCCATGTTGTACTGTCCATCCTGTCTGGTCAGTTCCCCAGTGTGTCCCATACAGTGTCCCAGCAGACAGAAGGTCTTGTTGCTGTCTGAAGACAGACTGGACTTCCTGGGTAACGTGTAGTCCAGAGACACCTCACACTTCCTGGATGGGGACCAATCAGAAAACAAGAAAACACATCAGGGTCATGTTCATTAGGTATCAAATCGAAGAAAATGGACAGAAACAGGGAAGGCTTCCCTAATGAACACAGTCCTGCTTTAGTCTCGGGCTATCTTTACTTAAGTCAATGCCATCTTGAGATGTTCTTACCTGACTCTGTTGACCCATAGTACCAGGGGGCGTAGAGGTTCCTACCTGACTCTGTTGACCCATAGTACCAGGGGGCGTAGAGGTTCCTACCTGACTCTGTTGACCCATAGTACCAGGGGGCGAAGAGGTTCCTACCTGACTCTGTTGACCCATAGTGCCAGGGGGCGTAGAGGTTCCTACCTGACTCTGTTGACCCATAGTACCAGGGGGTGTAGAGGTTCCTACCTGACTCTGTTGACCCATAGTACCAGGGGGCGTAGAGGTTCCTACCTGACTCTGTTGACCCATAGTGCCAGGGGGCGTAGACGTTCCTACCTGACTCTGTTGACCCATAGTGCCAGGGGGCGTAGAGGTTCCTACCTGACTCTGTTGACCCATAGTGCCAGGGGGTGTAGAGGTTCCTACCTGACTCTGTTGACCCATAGTGCCAGGGGGCGTAGAGGTTCCTACCTGACTCTGTTGACCCATAGTGCCAGGGGGCGTAGAGGTTCCTACCTGACTCTGTTGACCCATAGTGCCAGGGGGTGTAGAGGTTCCTACCTGACTCTGTTGACCCATAGTACCAGGGGGCGTAGAGGTTCCTACCTGACTCTGTTGACCCATAGTGCCAGGGGGCGTAGAGGTTCCTACCTGACTCTGTTGACCCATAGTGCCAGGGGGCGTAGAGGTTCCTAACTGACTCTGTTGACCCATAGTACCAGGGGGCGTAGAGGTTCCTACCTGACTCTGTTGACCCATAGTACCAGGGGGTGTAGAGGTTCCTACCTGACTCTGTTGACCCATAGTGCCAGGGGGCGTAGAGGTTCCTAACTGACTCTGTTGACCCATAGTGCCAGGGGGCGTAGAGGTTCCTACCTGACTATGTTGACCCATAGTGCCAGGGGGCGTAGAGGTTCCTACCTGACTCTGTTGACCCATAGTACCAGGGGGCGAAGAGGTTCCTACCTGACTCTGTTGACCCATAGTACCAGGGGGCGTAGAGGTTCCTACCTGACTCTGTTGACCCATAGTGCCAGGGGGCGTAGAGGTTCCTACCTGACTCTGTTGACCCATAGTACCAGGGGGTGTAGAGGTTCCTACCTGACTCTGTTGACCCATAGTGCCAGGGGGCGTAGAGGTTCCTAACTGACTCTGTTGACCCATAGTACCAGGGGGCGTAGAGGTTCCTACCTGACTCTGTTGACCCATAGTGCCAGGGGGCGTAGAGGTTCCTACCTGACTCTGTTGACCCATAGTACCAGGGGGCGTAGAGGTTCCTACCTGACTCTGTTGACCCATAGTACCAGGGGGCGTAGAGGTTCCTACCTGACTCTGTTGACCCATAGTGCCAGGGGGCGTAGAGGTTCCTACCTGACTCTGTTGACCCATAGTGCCAGGGGGCGTAGAGGTTCCTACCTGACTCTGTTGACCCATAGTACCAGGGGGCGAAGAGGTTCCTACCTGACTCTGTTGACCCATAGTGCCAGGGGGCGTAGAGGTTCCTACCTGACTCTGTTGACCCATAGTGCCAGGGGGCGTAGAGGTTCCTACCTGACTCTGTTGACCCATAGTGCCAGGGGGCGTAGAGGTTCCTAACTGACTCTGTTGACCCATAGTACCAGGGGGTGTAGAGGTTCCTACCTGACTCTGTTGACCCATAGTGCCAGGGGGCGTAGAGGTTCCTAACTGACTCTGTTGACCCATAGTGCCAGGGGGCGTAGAGGTTCCTACCTGACTCTGTTGACCCATAGTACCAGGGGGCGTAGAGGTTCCTACCTGACTCTGTTGACCCATAGTACCAGGGGGCGAAGAGGTTCCTACCTGACTCTGTTGACCCATAGTACCAGGGGGCGTAGAGGTTCCTAACTGACTCTGTTGACCCATAGTACCAGGGGGCGTAGAGGTTCCTACCTGACTCTGTTGACCCATAGTACCAGGGGGCGTAGAGGTTCCTACCTGACTCTGTTGACCCATAGTGCCAGGGGGCGTAGAGGTTCCTACCTGACTCTGTTGACCCATAGTGCCAGGGGGCGTAGAGGTTCCTACCTGACTCTGTTGACCCATAGTGCCAGGGGGCGTAGAGGTTCCTACCTGACTCTGTTGACCCATAGTGCCAGGGGGCGTAGAGGTTCCTACCTGACTCCGTTGACCCATAGTGTCAGGCATCCGTGGATGTTCTTCTTGCCCTCAGGCTGCTGGGTGTAGCTGATACCAAGGTGATGCCACCAGCCAGGTGAGACTAGCCCCTCCCCTGACTCTGCCTGGGCCAGTAGCCCCGCCTTCATCTCATCATTAGGGTCAATACACATCCTGAGGAGAGGAGACCGAGCAAATCAGTTAGTCACTCAGTCAATCAGCCAGCCAGTCAGTCAGTCAGTCAGTTAATCAGTCAGTCAGTCAGCAAGTCAGCCAGCCAGTCAGTCAGCAAGTTAATCAGCCAGCCAGTCAGCCAGCCAGTCAGCCAGCCAGCCAGCCAGCCAGTCAGCCAGTCAGTCAGCCAGCCAGTCAGCCAGCCAGCCAGCCAGTCAGTCAGTCAGCCAGTCAGTCAGCCAGCCAGCCAGTCAGTCAGCCAGTCAGCCAGTCAATCAGTCAATCAGTCAGCCAGCCAGTCAGCCAGCCAGTCAGCCAGCCAGCCAGTCAGTCAGCCAGTCAGCCAGTCAGTCAGCCAGTCAGCCAGTCAATCAGTCAAATGTATCACATCCATGTCCTTCGCTGCCCACCTGAAAGTGAACGCTCCAGTGGAAAGGTCAGTCCAGACCTGTAGCATCAAAGCTTTGGAGCCCATGGAGAGAACGTGCATCAGGCCTTCCTCCACTACCCTCTGCCCAGCCGGGGTGGCCCCCAGGTGGGGCTCCAATATAGGAGCTTTCCCCTCCTCTGGAGCACAGAGAAAAACATACAAATGTATCCACATTTCAATACAAAGATAAGAGAAGCTTTGATTAATGCTGTTAAAATGATACATCAGCTTAAATACTGGAAAAGCTCAGTGTGCAGATTTTTGTAAAAAATGACATGTTGTTGTGATCAAGTCTTAATATTTTTGGGGTTGACACACAGGGTTGGGCAGGTTCCTTTCTAAACGCAGTCCGTTACAGTTCGGCTGCTAGTTACCTGTCCAACATGCTAATCAGTAACGTAGCTAACTTCTGGATGATCCAAACTCAGTAATCTGATTACTTTACGTTACTTTTAGATGGGTTAGGTACGTTTCTAACCCTTTCTACTACAATACAGATAATAGTACCATTATGCTATATATTTACATTACAAACCAAAGTCTGTCAGATTTCCAGTCATTCCAATTGACCCCCTTGCTCTTCAAAAATATGACTTGGAAATATTGATTAGATTATAACCCAAAAATGAATGATTTATTATCCAGGCTCTGTCGTAGCCAACCGCGACCGGGAGACGCATGGGGCGGCGCACAATTGGCCCAGCGTCGTCCAGGGTAAGGGAGGGAATGGTTGGCAGGGATGTAGCTCAGTTGGTAGAGCATGGCCTTTGCAACGCCAGGGTTGTGGGTTCGATTCCCATGGGGGGCCAGTATTTAAAAAAAAAATGATGTATGCACTCACTAACTATAAGTCGCTCTGGATAAGAGCGTCTGCTAAATGACTAAAATGTAAATGTAATTATCCTACCCTGTTATGTTTGTGTTGTCATGGAGGACTGATTGGGCCAATTGCTGCTCTCATGGAATGGCATGCCTTGAGCACTACCGAAAATGGCTATTTGCATATGAGAAATGATCGCTGGCCTACTGTTTACATTTTTGTGGGTGACACTTTGATATCTCCATAATGTCAGCTGTTATAGTCTCTCCATTATGTCAGCTGTTATAGTCTCTCCATAATGTCAGCTGTTATAGTCTCTCCATAATGTCAGCTGTTATAGTCTCTCCATAATGTCAGCTGTTATAGTCTCTCCATAATGTCAGCTGTTATAATCTCTCCATAATGTCAGCTGTTTAAGTCTCTCCATAATGTCAGCTGTTATAGTCTCTCCATAATGTCAGCTGTTATAGTCTCTCCATAATGTCAGCTGTTTAAGTCTCTCCATAATGTCAGCTGTTATAGTCTCTCCATAATGTCAGCTGTTATAGTCTCTCCATAATGTCAGCTGTTATAGTCTCTCCATAATGTCAGCTGTTATAGTCTCTCCATAATGTCAGCTGTTATAGTCTCTCCATAATGTCAGCTGTTTAAGTCTCTCCATAATGTCAGCTGTTATAGTCTCTCCATAATGTCAGCTGTTATAGTCTCTCCATAATGTCAGCTGTTATAGTCTCTCCATAATGTCAGCTGTTATAGTCTCTCCATAATGTCAGCTGTTTAAGTCTCTCCATAATGTCAGCTGTTATAGTCTCTCCATAATGTCAGCTGTTATAGTCTCTCCATAATGTCAGCTGTTATAGTCTCTCCATAATGTCAGCTGTTATAGTCTCTCCATAATGTCAGCTGTTATAGTCTCTCCATAATGTCAGCTGTTATAGTCTCTCCATAATGTCAGCTGTTATAGTCTCTCCATAATGTCAGCTGTTTAAGTCTCTCCATAATGTCAGCTGTTATAGTCTCTCCATAATGTCAGCTGTTATAGTCTCTCCATAATGTCAGCTGTTATAGTCTCTCCATAATGTCAGCTGTTTAAGTCTCTCCATAATGTCAGCTGTTATAGTCTCTCCATAATGTCAGCTGTTTAAGTCTATTAAAAGTGCATAAGTTTGAACATGTGTCCATTAGGCCTATGGGAAAATATTAAATCAGCTCCAGCAAACAGGGCAGGGGATGGCCAACACCAAGCCCAGTACAGGCTGGCCAACACCAAGCCCAGTACAGGCTAGCCCACACCAAGCCCAGTACAGGCTGGCCCACACCAAGCCCAGTACAGGCTGGCCAACACCAAGCCCAGTACAGGCTGGCCAACACCAAGCCCAGTACAGGCTGGCCCACACCAAGCCCAGTACAGGCTGGCCAACACCAAGCCCAGTACAGGCTAGCCCACACCAAGCCCAATACAGGCTGGCCCACACCAAGCCCAGTACAGGCTGGCCAACACCAAGCCCAGTACAGGCTGGCCAACACCAAGCCCAGTACAGGCTGGCCAACACCAAGCCCAGTACAGGCTGGCCCACACCAAGCCCAGTACAGGCTGGCCAACACCAAGCCCAGTACAGGCTGGCCCACACCAAGCCCAGTACAGGCTGGCCAACACCAAGCCCAGTACAGGCTGGCCCACACCAAGCCCAGTACAGGCTGGCCCACACCAAGCCCAGTACAGGCTGGCCCACACCAAGCCTAACACGGGCTAGCACACACCAAGCCCAAATGCTAACCTCCCCTGTTATTGTAATGGTGCGAGGTTAGCATGTCTTGGGGTTTTGATCTTTGTGCGTTTGTAATCATGTATTTGACCAATAGAGCTATAATTTAATGTGGCCTATGATGTCATAAACCTTCCTTGTATTTCATTCTGTGCTCTTACCCTTCTCAGTATGTACTTCTCCCTCTTCATTCTCAGCCACCTTCATCCAGACGGAGGCAGAGAACCCAGAGGCCATGTGTGGCCAGCAGTTCTGCCCCACCAGAGGGAGGTGTAATGGGGCAACGTGCCACGGAGAGGACCTTAGATGTCCTTGTGCCTCTCCTCCATCCCCCTCCCTGCGTCCCGGGGACAGCTTCCCCCCCTTCCGCAGCATTCCGACCCCCTTCGCCCCAGTCCCCCCATTCTGTCTGGAGCCAGGGGAGGTACCACCAGGGAAGGACGCGCCGCCGAGGATCATGGGATAGGAGAGGAAGTAGAGAGGTTCCATGTCCATGTTGGCCTGGACGATCTGGAGGAGACCTTTCAGTAGGATGTACTGGGGGAGAGGGAGAGGGGGAGAGAAGAGAGGGGGAGGGGGAGGGGGGGTGGAGAGGGGGAGGGGGAGAGGAGAGGGAGGGGGAGAGGAGAGGGGGAGGGGGGGAGGGGGGAGGGGGAGAGGAGAGGGGGAGGGGGGAGGGAGGGGGAGAGGGGAGGGGGGAGGGTGGAGAGGGAGAGGAGAGGGGGGGGAGGGGGGAGAGGAGAGGAGAGGGGAGGGGGTGGAGAGGGAGAGGAGAGGGGGAGGGAGGGGGGGGGAGGGAGAGGAGAGGGGAGAGGAGAGGGGAGGGGGAGAGGGGAGGGAGAGGGGGGAGAAGAGGGGAGGGGGATGGGGAGGGGGAGAGGGGAGGGTGGAGAGGGGGAGGGGAGAGGAGAGGGGGAGGGGGAGAGGGGAGGTGAGAGGAGAGGGGGAGGGGGAGAGGAGAGGGGAGGGGGGGGGGAGGGTGGAGGGGAGGGAGAGGAGAGGAGAGGGGGAGAGAAGAGGGGGAGGGGGAGAGGGGAGGGAGAGGGGGGAGAAGAGGGGGAGGGGGATGGGGAGGGAGAAGAGGGGGAGGGGGATGGGGAGGGGGAGAGGGGGAGGGTGGAGGGGGGAGGGGAGGGGGAGAGGAGAGGGGGAGGGGAGGGGGGAGAGAAGAGGGGGGAGGGAGGGGGAGAAGAGGGGGAGAGGGGGAGGGGGGAGAGGAGAGGGGAGGGGAGA
>NW_025533646.1:542500-584087 GCF_020615455.1 Coregonus clupeaformis
CACACACACACACAGACACACACACAGACAGACACACACACAGACACACACACACACAGACACACACACAGACAGACACACACACACACACACACACACAGACACACACAGACACACACACACAGACAGACACACACACAGACACACACAGACAGACACACACACACACACAGACACACACACAGACAGACAGACACACATACAGACACACACACAGACAGACACACACACAGACACACACACACAGACACACACACAGACAGACACACACACAGACACACACACAGACACACACACAGACAGACACACACAGACAGACACACACAGACAGACACACACAGACAGACACACACAGACAGACACACACAGACAGACACACACACACACACACAGACACACACACACAGACACACACAGACAGACACACACACACAGACAGACACACACACAGACAGACACACACACAGACAGACACACACACAGACAGACACACACACACACAGACAGACACACACACAGACAGACAGACACACACAGACACACACACACACAGACAGACACACACACACAGACACACACACACACAGACACACACAGACAGACACACACACACACACACAGACACACACACAGACAGACAGACACACAGACAGACACACACACAGACAGACACACACACAGACAGACACACACACAGACAGACACACACACACAGACACACACACACAGACACACACACACAGACACACACACACAGACACACACACACAGACACACACACAGACACACACACAGACACACACAGACACACACAGACAGACACACACAGACGACCCAGCTGGGTGATTCATATCCATACGATCAAACAAAAGGTGGAGGATATTGAAACAGGGGACATGCGTCATACTGACAACTTAGGTTAAAAATAACTGTGCGTGCGTGCGTGCCAAACCCAAAGGGAAACAGGGCCAGAGGGGCTGTTTGAACTGAGCCAGCAGCCAGATATCAATTAAACACATCTGTTTCATATCAAATCTCATTGTATTTGTCATGTACACAGTTTCCAAACGTATAAAAGGTGCAGTGAAATGCTAGCTCCCTCAACAGCAGTACAATAATCTAGATCTATAATATACATTTCGAATCCCACCGCACATTCGGCGCTATGCAATCTGGTTTCCCAGCTGGTCATGGGTGCACCTCAGCCACGCTCAAGGTCCTAAACGATATTATAACCGCGATCGATAAAAGACAGTACTGTGCAGCAGTCTTCATCGACCTGGCCAAGGCTTTCGACTCTGTCAATCACCACATTCTTATTGGCAGACTAAATAGCCTTGGTTTCTCAAATGACTGCCTCGCCTGGTTCACCAACTACTTCTCAGATAGAGTTCAATGTGTCAAATCGGAGGGCCTGTTGTCTGGACCTCTGGCGGTATCTATGGGGGTGCCACAGGGTTCAATTCTCGGGCCGACTCTATTCTCTGTGTATATCAATGATGTCGCTCTTGCTGCTGGTGACTCTCAGATCCACCTCTACGCAGACGACACCATTTTGTATATATCTGGCCCTTCATTGGACACTGTGTTAACAAACCTCCAAACGAGCATCAATGCCATACAACAATCCTTCCGTAGCCTCCAACTGCTCTTAAACGCTAGTAAAATGAAATGCATGCTCTTCAATCGAACGCTGCTTGCACACGCCAGCCCGACTAGAATCACTACTCTCGGCGGGTCTGACTTAGAATATGTGGACAACTACAAATACCTAGATGTCTGGTTAGACCGTAAACTCTCCTTCCAGACTCACATTAAGCATCTCCAATCCAAAGATAAATCTAGAATCAGCTTCCTATTTCGCAACAAAGCCTCCTTCACTCATGCTGCCAAACATGCCTTCGTAAAACTGACTATCCTACCGATCCTTGACTTTGGCGATTGTCATTTACAAAATAGCCTCCAACACTCTACTCAGCAAATTGGATGTAGTCTATCACAGTGCCATCCATTTTGTCACCAAAGCCCATATACTACCCACCATTGTGACCTGCTCGCTCTCGTTGGCTGGCCCTCACTACATATTTGTCGCCAAACCCACTGGCTCCAGGTCATTTATAAATCACTGCTAGGCAAATTCCCGCCTTATCTTAGCTCATTGGTCACCATAGCAACACCAACCCGTAGTATGCGCTCCAGCAGGTATATCTCACTGGTCATCCCCAAAGCCAACACTTCCTTTGGCCGCCATTCCTTCCAGTTCTCTGCTGCCAATGACTGGAACGAACTGCAAAAATCTCTGAAGCTGGAGACTCTTATCTCCCTCAATAACTTTAAGCATCAGTTGTCAGAGCACCTTACTGATCACTGCACCTGTACACAGCCCATCTGAAATTAGCCCACCCAACTACCTCATCCCCATAGTGTTATTTATTTTGCTCATTTGCACCCCAGTATCTCTATTTGCACATCTATCATTCCAGTGTTAATACTAAATTATAATTATTTTGCACTATGGCCTATTTATTGCCTTACCTCCATAACTTGCTACATTTGCACACACTGTATATATATGTATTTCTGTTGTATTTTTTTGGACTTTGTTTTGTTTTACCCCATATGTAACTCTGTGTTGTTGTTTTTATCGCACTGCTTTGCTTTATCTTGGCCAGGTCGCAGTTGTAAATGAGAACTTGTTCTCAACTGGCCTACCTGGTTAAATAAAGGCATGCCAATGTCATTTTCCCTCAAAACCTGAAACATCTGTGGCATTGTGTTGTGTGACAGAACTGCACATTTTAAAGTATTTTATTGTCCCCAGCACAAGGTGCACCTGTGTAATGATCATGCTGTTTAATCAGCTTCTTGATATGCCACACCTGTCAGGTGGATGGATTATCTTGGCAAAGGAGAAAAGCTCACTAACATGGATGTAAACAAATTTGTGCACAACATTTCAGAGAAATAAGCTTCTTGTGCATATGGAACATTTCTGGGATCTTTTAATTATAAATTATATGGTAGAGAGTAGGGTTGAGGGTAGGTATAGTATAGTCTGGTAGAGTGTATATATTATATAGGGTAAAGGGTAGGTATAGTATAGCCTGGTAGAGTGTATAGAGTTGAAGTCATTCGTTTACATACACCTTTAGCCAAATACATTTAAACTCAGTTTTTCACAATTCCTGACATTTAATCCTAGTAAATATTGCCTGTCTTAGGTCAGTTAGGATCACCACTTTATTTTAAGAATGTGAAATATCAGAATAATAGTAGAGAGAATTATTTATTTCAGCTTTTATTTATTTCATCACATTCCCAGTGGGTCAGAAGTTTACATACACTCAATTAGTATTTGGTAGCATTGCCTTTAAATTGTTTAACTTGGGTCAAATGTTTCGGGTAGCCTTCCACAAGCTTCCCACAATAAGTTGGGTGAATCTTGGCCCATTCCTCCTGACAGAGCTGGTGTAACTGAGTCAGGTTTGTAGGCCTCCTTGCTCGCACACGCTTGTTCAGTTCTGCCCACAAATGTTCTATAGGATTGAGGTCAGGAATTTGTGATGGACACTCCAATACCTTGACTTTGTTGTCCTTAAACCATTTTGCCACAACTTTGGAAGTATGCTTGGGGTAATTGTCCATTTGGAAAACCATTTGCAACCAAGCTTTAACTTCCTGACTGATGACTTGAGATGTTGCTTTAATATGTCCACATATTTTCCTTCCTCATGATGCCATCTATTTTGTGAAGCGCACCAGTCCCTCCTGCAGCAACGCAACCCCACAGCATGATGCTGCCACCCCCGTGCTTCACGGTTGGGATGGTGTTCTTTGGCTTGCAAGCCTTCCCCTTTTTCCTCCAAACATAACGATGGTCATTATGGCCAAACAGTTCTATTTTTGTTTCATCAGACCAGAGGACATTTATCCAAAAAGTATGATATTTGTCCCCATGTGCAGTTGCAAACCGTTGTCTGGCTTTTTTATGGCGGTTTTGGAGCAGTGGCTTCTTCCATGCTGAGCGGCCTTTCATATTGTGTCAATATAAGACTCGTTTTACTGTGGATACAGTGGTGGAAAAAAGTATTTAGTCAGCCACCAATTGTGCAAGTTCTCCCACTTAAAAAGCTGAGAGCGGCCTGTAATTTTCATCATAGGTACACGTCAACTATGACAGACAAAATGAGGAAAAAAAATCCAGAAAATCACATTGTAGGATTTTTAATGAATTTATTTGCAAATTATGGTGGAAAATTAGTATTTGGTCACCTACAAACAAGCAAGATTTCTGGCTCTCACAGACCTGTAACTTCTTCTTTAAGAGGCTCCTCTGTCCTCCACTCGTTACCTGTATTAATGGCACCTGTTTGAACTTGTTATCAGTATAAAAGACACCTGTCCTCAACCTCAAACAGTCACACTCCAAACTCCACTATGGCCAAGACCAAAGAGCTGTCAAAGGACACCAGAAACAAAATTGTAGACCTGCACCAGGCTGGGAAGACTGAATCTGCAATAGGTAAGCAGCTTGGTTTGAAGAAATCAACTGTGGAGCAATTATTAGGAAATGGAAGACATACAAGACCACTGGTAATCTCCCTCGATCTGGGGGCTCCACGCAAGATCTCACCCCGTGGGGTCAAAATGATCACAAGAACGGTGAGCAAAATCCCAGAACCACACGGGGGACCTAGTGAATGACCTGCAGAGAGCTGGGACCAAAGTAACAAAGCCTACCATCAGTAACACACTACGCCGCCAGGGACTCAAATCCTGCAGTGCCAGACGTGTCCCCCTGCTTAAGCCAGTACATGTCCAGGCCCGTCTGAAGTTTGCTAGAGTGCATTTGGATGATCCAGAAGAGGATTGGGGAGAATGTCATATGGTCAGATGAAACCAAAATATAACTTTTTGGTAAAAACTCAACTCGTTGTGTTTGGAGGACAAAGAATGCTGAGTTGCATCCAAAGAACACCATACCTACTGTGAAGCATGGGGGTGGAAACATCATGCTTTGGGGCTGTTTTCTGCAAAGGGACCAGGACGACTGATCCGTGTAAAGGAAAGAATGAATGGGGCCATGTATCGTGAGATTTTGAGTGAAAACCTCCTTCCATCAGCAAGGGCATTGAAGATGAAACGTGGCTGGGTCTTTCAGCATGACAATGATCCCAAACACACCGCCCGGGCAACGAAGGAGTGGCTTCGTAAGAAGCATTTCAAGGTCCTGGAGTGGCCTAGCCAGTCTCCAGATCTCAACCCATAGAAAATCTTTGGAGGAGTTGAAAGTCCGTGTTGCCCAGCGACAGCCCCAAAACATCACTGCTCTAGAGGAGATCTGCATGGAGGAATGGGCCAAAATACCAGCAACAGTGTGTGAAAACCTTGTGAAGACTTACAGAAAACGTTTGACCTGTGTTATTGCCAACAAAGGGTATATAACAAAGTATTGAGAAACTTTTGTTATTGACCAAATACTTATTTTCCACCATAATTTGCAAATAAATTCATAAAAAATCCTACAATGTGATTTTCTGGAGAAAAAAAAATCTAATTTTGTCTGTCATAGTTGACGTGTACCTATGATGAAAATTACAGGCCTCTCTCATCTTTTTAAGTGGGAGAACTTGCACAATTGGTGGCTGACTAAATACTTTTTTCCCCCACTGTAGATCTGGTGCAACCAATTACCTTCAGAAGTCACATAATTAGTTAAATAAAGTCCACCTGTGTGCAATCTAAGTGTCAGATGATCTCAGTATATATATATATATATAAACAGTCACCTGTTCTGAAAGGCCCCAGAGTCTGCAACACCACTAAGCAAGGGGCACCAACAAGCAAGCGGCACCATGAAGACCAAGGAGCTCTCCAAATCATGCTGTGGGGATGTTTTTCATCGGCAGGGACCGGGAAACTGGTCAGAATTGAAAGAATGATTGATGGCGCTAAATCCAGCAAAATTCTCGAGGGAAACCTGTTTCAGTCTTCCAGAGATTTGAGACTGGAACGGAGGTTCACCTTCCATCAGGACAATGACCCTAAGCATACTGCTAAAGCAACACTCGAGTGGTTTAAGGGGAAACATTTAAATGTATTGGAATGGCCTAGTCAAAGCACGGCCCACAATCCAATTGAGAATCTGTGGTATGACTTAAAGATTGCTGTACACCAGCGGAACCCATCCAACTTGAAGGAGCTGGAGCAGTTTTGCCTCGAAGAATGGGCAAAAAACCATGCTGGTCTTGATGTGGGCCATGACCAGCCTCTCGAAGCGCTTCATGATGACTGGGGTGAGTGCGACGGGGCTATAGTCATTTGGGCATGTCACCTTGCTTTTCATGGGTGCTGGGAAGATGGAGTTAAAGCAGTTGGGGACAGGGACAGGTTGAAGATGTCCGAGAAGAAGGTGTGTGTGTGTGTGTGTGTGTGTGTGTGTGTGTGTGTGTGTGTGTGTGTGTGTGTGTGTGTGTGTGTGTCAGTCACCAGATCTCAACCAATTGAACCCATATGTGAAATTTTTGGAGCGGCGCCTGAGACAGCGTTTTCCATCACCATCAACAAAACACCATATTATATATGACATTTATTGTGGAAGAATGGTGTTGCATCCCTCCAATCGAGTTCCAGACACTTGTAGAATCTATGCCAAGGCACATTGAAGCTGTTCTGACAGCTCCTGGAGGTCCAACGCCCTTAAGACACTTTATGTTGGTGTTTCCTTTATTTTGGCAGTGACCTGTATGTGATATGGGAGGTGATGGTGTGGCCCAGGTGATATTACGTCTTTTATACAGTATTAGTTCATGTTTGGAATATTGAGAGCTGCATAAGGATTTGGAGGATGAGGACATTCCATGTATTTATTTCTGTCACTGGTGGGAGCCAGAAGGTCTGCGGGCCAAGATAGCTGGGGGGCCACTGGTGCTAATCTTGGAAGGAGTACGTGATGGAATATCCTGGCTAGGGCGCAACACAATACCATATAGGGTGATCCTATATGTGGCGAGGAGTGACACTCAATAATGGTTGGCACCTATTGGATAGAATTAGCTTGCAAACAAGTATATAAGCTAAGAGATTTCCTTTGTTCAGTTGGGCCACTCCCGGCCAATTGCTATGTGAACCCGGTACCGCAATATTAAATACTTTGAACCAACTCTCCATCTAAGTTTTTAACTATTCTCTTGCATACTGAATGACTTGATGCCAGAGGAACTGGTCATAACACCAGGAAAGCGTTGATGAGAGCCTAAGTAACGCAGGCTGGACAGGCCCCGAGGTGAGGCGGGTTAAAGGTCTGATGGTACCTTTAATGCCCAGTACACTGATTCATTAGCTTAGCTCAATTCCCAGTGATTAAGATGTGTGTGTGTGTGTGTGTGTGTGTGTGTGTGTGTGTGTGGTGTGTGTGTGTGTGTGTGCCCAGTGGATATGTAATGTTAGCCAATAGGGAGAAGAATATATACGATACGGTCGTGACAATTGGTTGTTACTCACAGTGGGTGGACTCTTCTCCAGAAAGAGACGGATCAACAGGCCCAGTTCCTCGGCTGTGATTCGTTGGCTCACCATGGCAACCAGCAGTTCCACCAGTACCGTCTGACAGTCTTCATAGCTGGAATCTGATTGGGACAGAATGCTCTGGAAAGCAGTCAGAATGGTCTTTACTCCGCCCTGTCAGAAGCAGAAGAGGAGGGATTAACCATAGTATTAGATGTGGGAGGAGGAGCCTGTCTCTACTGGTTCCTGGACAACTGATCACTTGCAACAAACAACAACATCCAGGTTTTTTTTTTTGTGTTTGATTCAAGGGTTCAATTGTCTCTATCCAGGTAATGAAAAAGACTTGGACCTTGTAGTCATTGGTAGACACAGTAGGTATAATAACCTATAGGGGGATGAGAGGTAGACACAGTAGGTATAATAACCTATAGGGGGATGAGAGGTAGACACAGTAGGTATAATAACCTATAGGGGGATGAGAGGTAGACACAGTAGGTATAATAACCTATGGGGGGATGAGAGGTAGACACAGTAGGTATAATAACCTATAGGGGGATGAGAGGTAGACACAGTAGGTATAATAACCTATAGGGGGATGAGAGGTAGACACAGTAGGTATAATAACCTATAGGGGGATGAGAGGTAGACACAGTAGGTATAATAACCTATAGGGGATGAGAGGTAGACACAGTAGGTATAATAACCTATAGGGGGGATGAGAGGTAGACACAGTAGGTATAATAACCTATAGGGGGATGAGAGGTAGACACAGTAGGTATAATAACCTATAGGGGGATGAGAGGTAGACACAGTAGGTATAATAACCTATAGGGGGATGAGAGGTAGACACAGTAGGGTATAATAACCTATAGGGGATGAGAGGTAGACACAGTAGGTATAATAACCTATAGGGGGGGAGAGGTAGACACAGTAGGTATAATAACCTATAGGGGGATGAGAGGTAGACACAGTAGGTATAATAACCTATAGGGGGGATGAGAGGTAGACACAGTAGGTATAATAACCTAGGGGGATGAGAGGTAGACACAGTAGGTATAATAACCTATAGGGGGATGAGAGGTAGACACAGTAGGTATAATAACCTATAGGGGGATGAGAGGTAGACACAGTAGGTATAATAACCTAAGGGGATGAGAGGTAGACACAGTAGGTATAATAACCTATAGGGGGGATGAGAGGTAGACACAGTAGGTATAATAACCTATAGGGGGGATGAGAGGTAGACACAGTAGGTATAATAACCTATAGGGGGATGAGAGGTAGACACAGTAGGTATAATAACCTATAGGGGGATGAGAGGTAGACACAGTAGGTATAATAACCTATAGGGGATGAGAGGTAGACACAGTAGGTATAATAACCTATAGGGGGGATGAGAGGTAGACACAGTAGGTATAATAACCTATAGGGGGATGAGAGGTAGACACAGTAGGTATAATAACCTATAGGGGGATGAGAGGTAGACACAGTAGGTATAATAACCTATGGGGGATGAGAGGTAGACACAGTAGGTATAATAACCTAGGGGGATGAGAGGTAGACACAGTAGGTATAATAACCTATAGGGGATGAGAGGTAGACACAGTAGGTATAATAACCTATAGGGGGGATGAGAGGTAGACACAGTAGGTATAATAACCTATAGGGGGATGAGAGGTAGACACAGTAGGTATAATAACCTATAGGGGGGATGAGAGGTAGACACAGTAGGTATAATAACCTATAGGGGGGGATGAGAGGTAGACACAGTAGGTATAATAACCTATAGGGGGATGAGAGGTAGACACAGTAGGTATAATAACCTATAGGGGGGATGAGAGGTAGACACAGTAGGTATAATAACCTATAGGGGGATGAGAGGTAGACACAGTAGGTATAATAACCTATGGGGGGATGAGAGGTAGACACAGTAGGTATAATAACCTATAGGGGGATGAGAGGTAGACACAGTAGGTATAATAACCTATGGGGGATGAGAGGTAGACACAGTAGGTATAATAACCTAGGGGGATGAGAGGTAGACACAGTAGGTATAATAACCTATAGGGGGATGAGAGGTAGACACAGTAGGTATAATAACCTAGGGGGAAGAGAGGTAGACACAGTAGGTATAATAACCTATAGGGGGGATGAGAGGTAGACACAGTAGGTATAATAACCTATAGGGGGGTGAGAGGTAGACACAGTAGGTATAATAACCTATAGGGGATGAGAGGTAGACACAGTTGGTATAATAACCTATGGGGGAGAGGTAGACACAGTAGGTATAATAACCTAGGGGGGATGAGAGGTAGACACAGTAGGTATAATAACCTATGGGGGGATGAGAGTAGACACAGTAGGTTAATAACCTATAGGGGGGGATGAGAGGGTAGACACAGTAGGTATAATAACCTATAGGGGGATGAGAGGTAGACACAGTAGGTATAATAACCTATAGGGGGATGAGAGGTAGACACAGTAGGTATAATAACCTATAGGGGGGATGAGAGGTAGACACAGTAGGTATAATAACCTATAGGGGGGATGAGAGGTAGACACAGTAGGTATAATAACCTATAGGGGGATGAGAGGTAGACACAGTAGGTATAATAACCTATAGGGGGATGGAGGTAGACACAGTAGGTATAATAACCTATGGGGATGAGAGGTAGACACAGTAGGTATAATAACCTATAGGGGGATGAGAGGTAGACACAGTAGGTATAATAACCTATAGGGGGATGAGAGGTAGACACAGTAGGTATAATAACCTATGGGGATGAGAGGTAGACACAGTAGGTATAATAACCTATAGGGGGGATGAGAGGTAGACACAGTAGGTATAATAACCTATAGGGGGGATGAGAGGTAGACACAGTAGGTATAATAACCTATAGGGGGATGAGAGGTAGACACAGTAGGTATAATAACCTATAGGGGGGATGAGAGGTAGACACAGTAGGTATAATAACCTATAGGGGGATGAGAGGTAGACACAGTAGGTATAATAACCTATAGGGGGATGAGAGGTAGACACAGTAGGTATAATAACCTATAGGGGGGATGAGAGGTAGACACAGTAGGTATAATAACCTATAGGGGGGATGAGAGGTAGACACAGTAGGTATAATAACCTATAGGGGGATGAGAGGTGAACACAGTAGGTATAATAACCTATAGGGGGGATGAGAGGTAGACACAGTAGGTATAATAACCTATAGGAGGGGGATGGAGGTAGACACAGTAGGTATAATAACCTATGGGGGGATGAGAGGTAGACACAGTAGGTATAATAACCTATGGGGGGGATGAGAGGTAGACACAGTAGGTATAATAACCTATAGGGGGGATGAGAGGTAGACACAGTAGGTATAATAACCTATAGGGGATGAGAGGTAGACACAGTAGGTATAATAACCTATAGGGGGATGAGAGGTAGACACAGTAGGTATAATAACCTATAGGGGGATGAGAGGTAGACACAGTAGGTATAATAACCTATAGGGGGATGAGAGGTAGACACAGTAGTATAATAACCTAGGGGATGAGAGGTAGACACAGTAGGTATAATAACCTATAGGGGGATGAGAGGTAGACACAGTAGGTATAATAACCTATAGGGGATGAGAGGTAGACACAGTAGGTATAATAACCTATAGGGGGGATGAGAGGTAGACACAGTAGGTATAATAACCTATAGGGGGGATGAGAGGTAGACACAGTAGGTATAATAACCTATAGGGGGATGAGAGGTAGACACAGTAGGTATAATAACCTATAGGGGGGATGAGAGGTAGACACAGTAGGTATAATAACCTATAGGGGGGATGAGAGGTAGACACAGTAGGTATAATAACCTATAGGGGGATGAGAGGTAGACACAGTAGGTATAATAACCTATAGGGGGATGAGAGGTAGACACAGTAGGTATAATAACCTATAGGGGGGATGAGAGGTAGACACAGTAGGTATAATAACCTATAGGGGGATGAGAGGTAGACACAGTAGGTATAATAACCTAAGGGGGATGAGAGGTAGACACAGTAGGTATAATAACCTATAGGGGGGATGAGAGGTAGACACAGTAGGTATAATAACCTAGGGGATGAGAGGTAGACACAGTAGGTATAATAACCTATAGGGGGATGAGAGGTAGACACAGTAGGTATAATAACCTATAGGGGGATGAGAGGTAGACACAGTAGGTATAATAACCTATGGGGGGATGAGAGGTAGACACAGTAGGTATAATAACCTATAGGGGGATGAGAGGTAGACACAGTAGGTATAATAACCTATAGGGGGGATGAGAGGTAGACACAGTAGGTATAATAACCTATAGGAGGGTAACACAGTATATAATAACCTATAGGGGGATGAGAGGTAGACACAGTAGGTATAATAACCTATAGGGGGGATGAGAGGTAGACACAGTAGGTATAATAACCTATAGGGGGATGAGAGGTAGACACAGTAGGTATAATAACCTATAGGGGGATGAGAGGTAGACACAGTAGGTATAATAACCTATAGGGGGATGAGAGGGAGACACAGTAGGTATAATAACCTATAGGGGGATGAGAGGTAGACACAGTAGGTATAATAACCTATAGGGGATGAGAGGTAGACACAGTAGGTATAATAACCTATAGGGGGGATGAGAGGTAGACACAGTAGGTATAATAACCTATAGGGGGATGAGAGGTAGACACAGTAGGTATAATAACCTATAGGGGGGATGAGAGGTAGACACAGTAGGTATAATAACCTATAGGGGGATGAGAGGTAGACACAGTAGGTATAATAACCTATAGGGGGATGAGAGGTAGACACAGTAGGTATAATAACCTATAGGGGGATGAGAGGTAGACACAGTAGGTATAATAACCTAGGGGATGAGAGGTAGACACAGTAGGTATAATAACCTATAGGGGGATGAGAGGTAGACACAGTAGGTATAATAACCTATGGGGGATGAGAGGTAGACACAGTAGGTATAATAACCTATAGGGGGATGAGAGGGAGACACAGTAGGTATAATAACCTATAGGGGGGATGAGAGGTAGACACAGTAGGTATAATAACCTATAGGGGGGGATGAGAGGTAGACACAGTAGGTATAATAACCTATAGGGGATGAGAGGTAGACACAGTAGGTATAATAACCTATAGGGGATGAGAGGTAGACACAGTAGGTATATAACCTATAGGGGGATGAGAGGTAGACACAGAGTTAATAACCTATGGGGGATGAGAGGTAGACACAGTAGGTATAATAACCTATAGGGGATGAGGTAGACACAGTAGGTATAATAACCTATAGGGGGATGAGAGTAGACACAGTAGGTATAATAACCTATAGGGGGATGAGAGGTAGACACAGAGGTATAATAACCTATAGGGGGGATGAGAGGTAGACACAGTAGGTATAATAACCTATAGGGGGATGAGAGGTAGACACAGTAGGTATAATAACCTATGGGGATGAGAGGTGACACAGTAGGTATAATAACCTAGGGGGATGAGAGGTAGACACAGTAGGTATAATAACCTATAGGGGGATGGAGGTAGACACAGTAGGTATAATAACCTATAGGGGGATGAGAGGTAGACACAGTAGGTATAATAACCTATAGGGGGGGATGAGAGGTAGACACAGTAGGTATAATAACCTATGGGGGGGATGAGAGGTAGACACAGTAATAACCTATAGGGGGGGATGAGAGGTAGACACAGTAGGTATAATAACCTATAGGGGGATGAGAGGTAGACACAGTAGGTATAATAACCTATAGGGGATGAGAGGTAGACACAGTAGGTATAATAACCTATAGGGGGATGAGAGGTAGACACAGTAGGTAATAACCTATAGGGGGATGAGAGGTAGACACAGTAGGTATAATAACCTATAGGGGGATGAGAGGTAGACACAGTAGGTATAATAACCTATAGGGGGATGAGAGGTGAACACAGTAGGTATAATAACCTATAGGGGGTGAGAGGTAGACACAGTAGGTATAATAACCTATAGGGGGATGAGAGGTAGACACAGTAGGTATAATAACCTATAGGGGGATGAGAGGTAGACACAGTAGGTATAATAACCTATAGGGGGGATGAGGAGGAGACACAGTAGGTATAATAACCTATAGGGGGATGAGAGGTAGACACAGTAGGTATAATAACCTATAGGGGGGATGAGAGGTAGACACAGTAGGTATAATAACCTATAGGGGGATGAGAGGTAGACACAGTAGGTATAATAACCTATAGGGGGGATGAGAGGTAGACACAGTAGGTATAATAACCTATAGGGGGATGAGAGGTAGACACAGTAGGTATAATAACCTATAGGGGGATGAGGGTAGACACAGTAGGTATAATAACCTATAGGGGGGATGAGAGTAGACACAGTAGGTATAATAACCTATAGGGGGATGAGAGGTAGACACAGTAGGTATAATAACCTATAGGGGATGAGAGGTAGACACAGTAGGTATAATAACCTATAGGGGGGATGAGAGGTAGACACAGTAGGTATAATAACCTAAGGGGGATGAGAGGTGGACACAGTAGGTATAATAACCTATAGGGGGATGAGAGTGAACACAGTAGGTATAATAACCTATGGGGGGATGAGAGGTAGACACAGTAGGTATAATAACCTATAGGGGGGATGAGAGGTAGACACAGTAGGTATAATAACCTATAGGGGGATGAGAGGTAGACACAGTAGGTATAATAACCATAGGGATGAGAGGTAGACACAGTAGGTATAATAACCTATAAGGGGATGAGAGGTGAGACACAGTAGGTATAATAACCTATAGGGGGATGAGAGGTAGACACAGTAGGTATAATAACCTATAGGGGGATGAGAGGGTAGACACAGTAGGTATAATAACCTATAGGGGGATGAGAGGTAGACACAGTAGGTATAATAACCTATAGGGGGGATGAGAGGTAGACACAGTAGGTATAATAACCTATAGGGGATGGAGGTAGACACAGTAGGTATAATAACCTAAGGGGGGATGAGAGGTAGACACAGTAGGTATAATAACCTATGGGGGGATGAGAGGTAGACACAGTAGGTATAATAACCTATAGGGGGGATGAGAGGTAGACACAGTAGGTATAATAACCTATAGGGGGATGAGAGGTAGACACAGTAGGTAAAAACCTATAGGGGGATGAGAGGTAGACACAGTAGTATAATAACCTATAGGGGGATGAGAGGTAGACACAGTAGGTATAATAACCTATAGGGGGATGAGAGGTAGACACAGTAGGTATAATAACCTATAGGGGGGATGAGAGGTAGACACAGTAGGTATAATAACCTATAGGGGGATGAGAGGTAGACACAGTAGGTATAATAACCTATAGGGGGGATGAGAGGTAGACACAGTAGGTATAATAACCTATAGGGGGGATGAGAGGTGACACAGTAGGTATAATAACCTATAGGGGGGATGAGAGGTAGACACAGTAGGTATAATAACCTATAGGGGGATGAGAGGTAGACACAGTAGGTATAATAACCTATAGGGGGATGAGAGGTAGACACAGTAGGTATAATAACCTATAGGGGGATGAGAGGTAGACACAGTAGTATAATAACCTATAGGGGGGATGAGAGGTAGACACAGTAGGTATAATAACCTATAGGGGGGATGAGAGGTAGACACAGTAGGTATAATAACCTATAGGGGGGTGAGAGGTAGACACAGTAGGTATAATAACCTATAGGGGGATGAGAGGTAGACACAGTAGGTATAATAACCTATAGGGGGGATGAGAGGTAGACACAGTAGGTATAATAACCTATAGGGGGGATGAGAGGTAGACACAGTAGGTATAATAACCTATGGGGATGAGAGGTAGACACAGTAGGTATAATAACCTATAGGGGGGATGAGAGGTAGACACAGTAGGTATAATAACCTATAGGGGGATGAGAGGTAGACACAGTAGGTATAATAACCTATAGGGGGGATGAGAGGTAGACACAGTAGGTATAATAACCTATAGGGGGGATGAGAGGTAGACACAGTAGGTATAATAACCTATAGGGGGATGAGAGGTAGACACAGTAGGTATAATAACCTATAGGGGGGATGAGGGTAGACACAGTGGTATAATAACCTATAGGGGGGATGAGAGGTAGACACAGTAGGTATAATAACCTATAGGGGGATGAGAGGTAGACACAGTAGTATAATAACCTATAGGGGGATGAGAGGTAGACACAGTAGGTATAATAACCTATGGGGGGATGAGAGGTGGACACAGTAGGTATAATAACCTATAGGGGGGATGAGAGGTAGACACAGTAGGTATAATAACCTATGGGGGGTGAGAGTAGGCACAGTAGGTATAATAACCTATAGGGGGATGAGAGGTAGACACAGTAGGTATAATAACCTATAGGGGGATGAGAGGTAGACACAGTAGGTATAATAACCTATAGGGGGATGAGGGTAGACACAGTAGGTATAATAACCTATGGGGGATGAGAGGTAGACACAGTAGGTATAATAACCTATAGGGGGATGAGAGAGTAGACACAGTAGGTATAATAACCTATAGGGGGATGAGGTAGACACAGTAGGTATAATAACCTATAGGGGGGATGAGAGGTAGACACAGTAGGTATAATAACCTATAGGGGGGTGAGAGGTAGACACAGTAGGTATAATAACCTATAGGGGGGTGAGAGGTAGACACAGTAGGTATATAACCTATAGGGGGATGAGAGTAGACACAGTAGGTATAATAACCTATAGGGGGATGAGAGGTAGACACAGTAGGTATAATAACCTATAGGGGGGATGAGAGGTAGACACAGTGGTATAATAACCTATAGGGGGATGAGAGGTAGACACAGTAGGTATAATAACCTATAGGGGGATGAGAGGTAGACACAGTAGGTATAATAACCTATAGGGGGATGAGAGTGAGACACAGTAGGTATAATAACCTATAGGGGGATGAGGGGGTGGACACAGTAGGTATAATAACCTATAAGGGGGATGAGAGGTAGACACAGTAGGTATAATAACCTATAGGGGGTGAGAGGTAGACACAGTAGGTATAATAACCTATAGGGGATGAGAGGTAGACACAGTAGGTATAATAACCTATAGGGGGATGAGAGGTAGACACAGTAGGTATAATAACCTATAGGGGGGATGAGAGGTGGACACAGTAGGTATAATAACCTATAGGGGGGATGAGAGGTAGACACAGTAGGTATAATAACCTATAGGGGGGATGAGAGGTAGACACAGTAGGTATAATAACCTATAGGGGGATGAGAGAGTAGACACAGTAGGTATAATAACCTATAGGGGGATGAGAGGTAGACACAGTAGGTATAATAACCTATAGGGGGGATGAGAGGTAGACACAGTAGGTATAATAACCTATAGGGGGATGAGAGGTAGACACAGTAGGTATAATAACCTAAGGGGGGGATGAGAGGTAGACACAGTAATAACCTATAGGGGGGGATGAGAGGTAGACACAGTAGGTATAATAACCTATAGGGGGATGAGAGGTAGACACAGTAGGTATAATAACCTATAGGGGGATGAGAGGTAGACACAGTAGGTATAATAACCTATGGGGGTGAGAGGTAGACACAGTAGGTATAATAACCTATAGGGGGGATGAGAGGTAGACACAGTAGGTATAATAACCTATAGGGGGGTGAGAGTAGACACAGTAGGTATAATAACCTATAGGGGGATGAGAGGTAGACACAGTAGGTATAATAACCTATAGGGGGATGAGAGGTAGACACAGTAGGTATAATAACCTATAAGGGGGATGAGAGGTAGACACAGTAGGTATAATAACCTATAGGGGATGAGAGGTAGACACAGTAGGTATAATAACCTATAGGGGGATGAGAGTAGACACAGTAGGTATAATAACCTATAGGGGGTGAGAGGTAGACACAGTAGGTATAATAACCTATAGGGGGGATGAGGGTAGACACAGTAGGTATAATAACCTATAGGGGGTGAGAGGAGTAGACACAGTAGGTATAATAACCTATAGGGGGATGAGAGGTAGACACAGTAGGTATAATAACCTATAGGGGGGTGAGAGGTAGACACAGTAGGTATAATAACCTATAGGGATGAGAGGTAGACACAGTAGGTATAATAACCTATAGGGGATGAGAGGTAGACACAGTAGGTATAATAACCTATAGGGGATGAGAGGTAGACACAGTGGTATAATAACCTATAGGGGGGATGAGAGGTAGACACAGTAGGTATAATAACCTATAGGGGGATGAGAGGTAGACACAGTAGGTATAATAACCTATAGGGGGGATGAGAGGTAGACACAGTAGGTATAATAACCTATAGGGGGATGAGAGGTAGACACAGTAGGTATAATAACCTATAGGGGGGATGAGAGGTAGACACAGTAGGTATAATAACCTATAGGGGGTGAGAGGTAGACACAGTAGGTATAATAACCTATAGGATGGAGGTAGACACAGTAGGTATAATAACCTATAGGGGGGATGAGAGAGTAGACACAGTAGGTATAATAACCTATAGGGGGGATGAGAGGTAGACACAGTAGGTATAATAACCTATAGGGGATGAGAGGTAGACACAGTAGGTATAATAACCTATAGGGGGATGAGAGAGTAGACACAGTAGGTATAATAACCTATAGGGGATGAGAGGTAGACACAGTAGGTATAATAACCTATAGGGGGATGAGAGGTAGACACAGTAGGTATAATAACCTATAGGGGGTGAGAGGTAGACACAGTAGGTATAATAACCTATAGGGGGGGATGAGAGGTAGACACAGTAGGTATAATAACCTATGGGGGGATGAGAGGTAGACACAGTAGGTATAATAACCTATAGGGGGATGAGAGGTAGACACAGTAGGTTAATAACCTATAGGGGATGAGAGGTAGACACAGTGGTATAATAACCTATAGGGGGATGAGAGGTAGACACAGTAGGTATAATAACCTATAGGGGGATGAGGGTAGACACAGTAGGTATAATAACCTATAGGGGGATGAGAGGTAGACACAGTAGGTATAATAACCTATAGGGGGATGAGAGGTAGACACAGTAGGTATAATAACCTATAGGGGGGATGAGAGTGAACACAGTAGGTTAATAACCTATAGGGGGATGAGAGGTAGACACAGTAGGTATAATAACCTATAGGGGGATGAGAGGTAGACACAGTAGGTATAATAACCTATAGGGGGATGAGAGGTAGACACAGTAGGTATAATAACCTAAGGGGGATGAGAGGTAGACACAGTAGGTATAATAACCTATAGGGATGAGAGGTAGACACAGTAGGTATAATAACCTATAGGGGGATGAGAGAGTAGACACAGTAGGTATAATAACCTATAGGGGGATGAGAGGTAGACACAGTAGGTATAATAACCTATAGGGGGATGAGAGGTAGACACAGTAGGTATAATAACCTATAGGGGGATGAGAGAGTAGACACAGTAGGTATAATAACCTATAGGGGGATGAGAGGTAGACACAGTAGGTATAATAACCTATAGGGGGATGAGAGGTAGACACAGTAGGTATAATAACCTATAGGGGGATGAGAGGTAGACACAGTAGGTATAATAACCTATAGGGGGATGAGAGGTAGACACAGTAGGTATAATAACCTATAGGGGGATGAGAGGTAGACACAGTAGGTATAATAACCTATAGGGGGATGAGAGGTAGACACAGTAGGTATAATAACCTATAGGGGGATGAGAGGTAGACACAGTAGGTATAATAACCTATAGGGGATGAGAGGTAGACACAGTAGGTATAATAACCTATAGGGGATGAGGGTAGACACAGTAGGTATAATAACCTATAGGGGGATGAGAGGTAGACACAGTAGGTATAATAACCTATAGGGGGATGAGAGGTAGACACAGTAGGTATAATAACCTATAAGGGGGATGAGAGGTAGACACAGTAGGTATAATAACCTATAGGGGGATGAGAGGTAGACACAGTAGGTATAATAACCTATAGGGGGGATGAGAGGTAGACACAGTAGGTATAATAACCTATAGGGGGGATGAGAGGTAGACACAGTAGGTATAATAACCTATAGGGGGGATGAGAGGTAGACACAGTAGGTATAATAACCTAGGGGGGGATGAGAGGTAGACACAGTAGGTATAATAACCTATAGGGGGATGAGAGGTAGACACAGTAGGTATAATAACCTATGGGGGATGAGAGGTAGACACAGTAGGTATAATAACCTATAGGGGGATGAGAGGTAGACACAGTAGGTATAATAACCTATAGGGGGATGAGAGGTAGACACAGTAGGTATAATAACCTATAGGGGGATGAGAGGTAGACACAGTAGGTATAATAACCTATAGGGGGGATGAGAGGTAGACACAGTAGGTATAATAACCTATAGGGGGATGAGAGGTAGACACAGTAGGTATAATAACCTATAGGGGGGATGAGAGGTAGACACAGTAGGTATAATAACCTATAGGGATGAGAGGTAGACACAGTAGGTATAATAACCTATAGGGGGATGAGAGGTAGACACAGTAGGTATAATAACCTATAGGGGGATGAGAGGTAGACACAGTAGGTATAATAACCTATAGAGGGGATGAGAGAGTAGACACAGTAGGTATAATAACCTATAGGGGGGATGAGAGGTAGACACAGTAGGTATAATAACCTATAGGGGGATGAGAGGTAGACACAGTAGGTATAATAACCTATAGGGGGGATGAGAGGTAGACACAGTAGGTATAATAACCTATAGGGGGATGAGAGAGTAGACACAGTAGGTATAATAACCTATAGGGGGGATGAGAGGTAGACACAGTAGGTATAATAACCTATAGGGGGATGAGAGGTAGACACAGTAGGTATAATAACCTATAGGGGGGATGAGAGGTAGACACAGTAGGTATAATAACCTATAGGGGGATGAGAGGTAGACACAGTAGGTATAATAACCTATAGGGGGATGAGAGGTAGACACAGTAGGTATAATAACCTATAGGGGGATGAGAGGTAGACACAGTAGGTATAATAACCTATAGGGGGGATGAGAGGTAGACACAGTAGGTATAATAACCTATAGGGGGGATGAGAGGTAGACACAGTAGGTATAATAACCTATAGGGGGATGAGAGAGTAGACACAGTAGGTATAATAACCTATAGGGGGATGAGAGGTAGACACAGTAGGTATAATAACCTATAGGGGGATGAGAGGTAGACACAGTAGGTATAATAACCTATAGGGGGATGAGAAGTAGACACAGTAGGTATAATAACCTATAGGGGGATGAGAGGTAGACACAGTAGGTATAATAACCTATAGGGGGATGAGAGGTAGACACAGTAGGTATAATAACCTATAGGGGGATGAGAGGTAGACACAGTAGGTATAATAACCTATAGGGGGGATGAGAGGTAGACACAGTAGGTATAATAACCTATGGGGGGATGAGAGGTAGACACAGTAGGTATAATAACCTATGGGGGATGAGAGGTAGACACAGTAGGTATAATAACCTATAGGGGGATGAGAGGTGAACACAGTAGGTATAATAACCTATAGGGGGATGAGAGGTAGACACAGTAGGTATAATAACCTATAGGGGGATGAGAGGTAGACACAGTAGGTATAATAACCTATAGGGGGGATGAGAGGTAGACACAGTAGGTATAATAACCTATAGGGGGATGAGAGGTAGACACAGTAGGTATAATAACCTATAGGGGGGTGAGAGGTAGACACAGTAGGTATAATAACCTATAGGGGGATGAGAGGTAGACACAGTAGGTATAATAACCTATAGGGGGATGAGAGGTAGACACAGTAGGTATAATAACCTATAGGGGGATGAGAGAGTAGACACAGTAGGTATAATAACCTATAGGGGGATGAGAGGTAGACACAGTAGGTATAATAACCTATAGGGGGATGAGAGGTAGACACAGTAGGTATAATAACCTATAGGGGGGATGAGAGGTAGACACAGTAGGTATAATAACCTATAGGGGGATGAGAGGTAGACACAGTAGGTATAATAACCTATAGGGGGATGAGAGGTAGACACAGTAGGTATAATAACCTATAGGGGGGATGAAGTTAGACACAGTAGGTATAATAACCTATAGGGGGGATGAGAGGTAGACACAGTAGGTATAATAACCTATAGGGGGGATGAGAGGTAGACACAGTAGGTATAATAACCTATAGGGGGGATGAGAGGTAGACACAGTAGGTATAATAACCTATAGGGGATGAGAGGTAGACACAGTAGGTATAATAACCTATAGGGGGATGAGAGGTAAACACAGTAGGTATAATAACCTATAGGGGGATGAGAGGTAGACACAGTAGGTATAATAACCTATAGGGGGATAGAGGTAGACACAGTAGGTATAATAACCTATAGGGGGATGAGAGGTAGACACAGTAGGTATAATAACCTATAGGGGGATGAGAGGTAGACACAGTAGGTATAATAACCTATAGGGGGATGAGAGGTAGACACAGTAGGTATAATAACCTATAGGGGGATGAGAGGTGGACACAGTAGGTATAATAACCTATAGGGGGGATGAGAGGTAGACACAGTAGGTATAATAACCTATAGGGGGATGAGAGGTAGACACAGTAGGTATAATAACCTATAGGGGGATGAGAGGTAGACACAGTAGGTATAATAACCTATAGGGGGGATGAGAGGTAGACACAGTAGGTATAATAACCTATAGGGGGGATGAGAGGTAGACACAGTAGGTATAATAACCTATAGGGGGATGAGAGAGTAGACACAGTAGGTATAATAACCTATAGGGGGATGAGAGGTGAGACACAGTAGAGTATAATAACCTATAAGGGGGATGAGAGGTGGACACAGTAGGTATAATAACCTATAGGGGGATGAGAGGTAGACACAGTAGGTATAATAACCTATAGGGGATGAGAGGTAGACACAGTAGGTATAATAACCTATAGGGGGATGAGAGGTAGACACAGTAGGTATAATAACCTATAGGGGGATGAGAGGTAGACACAGTAGGTATAATAACCTATAGGGGATGAGAGGTAGACACAGTAGGTTAATAACCTATAGGGGGGTGAGAGGTAGACACAGTAGGTATAATAACCTATAGGGGGGATGAGAGGTAGACACAGTAGGTATAATAACCTATAGGGGGATGAGGGGGAGACACAGTAGGTATAATAACCTATAGGGGGATGAGAGGTAAGACACAGTAGGTATAATAACCTATAGGGGGGATGAGAGGTAGACACAGTAGGTATAATAACCTATAGGGGGATGAGAGGTAGACACAGTAGGTATAATAACCTATAGGGGGATGAGAGGTAGACACAGTAGGTATAATAACCTATAGGGGGATGAGAGGTAGACACAGTGGGGTATAATAACCTATAGGGGGATGAGAGTAGACACAGTAGGTATAATAACCTATAGGGGGATGAGAGGTAGACACAGTAGGTATAATAACCTATAGGGGGATGAGAGGTAGACACAGTAGGTATAATAACCTATAGGGGGATGAGAGGTAGACACAGTAGGTATAATAACCTATAGGATGAGAGGTAGACACAGTAGGTATAATAACCTATAGGGGGATGAGAGGTAGACACAGTAGGTATAATAACCTATGGGGGATGAGAGGTAGACACAGTAGGTATAATAACCTATAGGGGGATGAGAGGTAGACACAGTAGGTATAATAACCTATAGGGGGATGAGAGTGTAGACACAGTAGGTATAATAACCTATAGGGGGATGAGAGGTAGACACAGTAGGTATAATAACCTATAGAGGGGGATGAGAGGTAGACACAGTAGGTATAATAACCTATAGGGGGGGTGAGAGGTAGACACAGTAGGTATAATAACCTATAGGGGATGAGAGGTAGACACAGTAGGTATAATAACCTATAGGGGGGATGAGAGGTAGACACAGTAGGTATAATAACCTATAGGGGGGATGAGAGGTAGACACAGTAGGTATAATAACCTAAGGGGGGTGAGAGGTAGACACAGTAGGTATAATAACCTATAGGGGGATGAGAGTGGACACAGTAGGTATAATAACCTATAGGGGGGATAAGAGGTAGACACAGTAGGTATAATAACCTATAGGGGGATGAGAGGTAGACACAGTAGGTTAATAACCTATAGGGGGATGAGAGGTAGACACAGTAGAGTATAATAACCTATAGGGGGGATGAGAGGTAGACACAGTAGGTATAATAACCTATAGGGGGATGAGAGGTAGACACAGTAGGTATAATAACCTATAGGGGGATGAGAGGTGGACACAGTAGGTATAATAACCTATAGGGGGATGAGAGGTAGACACAGTAGTATAACCTATGAATAGGGGGATGAGGTAGACACAGTAGGTATAATAACCTATAGGGGGATGAGAGGTGAGCACAGTAGGTATAATAACCTATAGGGGGATGAGAGGTGGACACAGTAGGTATAATAACCTATAGGGGGGATGAGAGGTAGACACAGTAGGTATAATAACCTATAGGGGGGATGAGAGGTAGACACAGTAGGTATAATAACCTATAGGGGGATGAGAGGTAGACACAGTAGGTATAATAACCTATAGGGGGGATGAGAGGGTAGACACAGTAGGTATAATAACCTATAGGGGGGATGAGAGGTAGACACAGTAGGTATAATAACCTATAGGGATGAGAGGTAGACACAGTAGGTATAATAACCTATGGGGGGATGAGAGGTAGACACAGTAGGTATAATAACCTATGAGGGGATGAGAGGTAGACACAGTAGGTATAATAACCTATAGGGGGTGAGAGGTAACACAGTAGGTATAATAACCTATAGGGGGGATGAGAGGTAGACACAGTAGGTATAATAACCTATAGGGGGATGAGAGGTAGACACAGTAGGTATAATAACCTATAGGGGGGGTGGGAGGTAGCCACAGTAGGTATAATAACCTATAGGGGGATGAGAGGTAGACACAGTAGGTATAATAACCTATAGGGGGATGAGAGGTAGACACAGTAGGTATAATAACCTATAGGGGGATGAGAGAGTAGAACACAGTAGGTATAATAACCTATGGGGGATGAGGAGTAGACACAGTAGGTATAATAACCTATAGGGGGATGAGAGGTGGACACAGTAGGTATAATAACCTATAGGGGGGATGAGAGGTAGACACAGTAGGTATAATAACCTATAGGGGGATGAGAGGTAGACACAGTAGGTATAATAACCTATAGGGGGATGAGAGGTAGACACAGTAGGTTAATAACCTATAGGGGGGATGAGAGGTAGACACAGTAGGTATAATAACCTATAGGGGGATGAGAGGTAGACACAGTAGGTATAATAACCTATGGGGGATGAGAGGTAGACACAGTAGGTATAATAACCTATAGGGGGATGAGAGTGACACAGTAGGTATAATAACCTATAGGGGGATGAGAGGTAGACACAGTAGGTATAATAACCTATAGGGGGATGAGAGGTAGACACAGTAGGTATAATAACCTATGGGGGATGGAGGTAGACACAGTAGGTATAATAACCTATAGGGGGGATGAGAGGTAGACACAGTAGGTATAATAACCTATAGGGGGATGAGAGAGTAGACACAGTAGGTATAATAACCTATAGGGGGATGAGAGAGTAGACACAGTAGGTATAATAACCTATAGGGGATGAGAGGTAGACACAGTAGGTATAATAACCTATAGGGGGATGAGAGGGTAGACACAGTAGGTATAATAACCTATAGGGGGATGAGAGGTAGACACAGTAGGTATAATAACCTATAGGGGGATGAGAGGTAGACACAGTAGGTATAATAACCTATAGGGGGATGAGAGGTAGACACAGTAGGTATAATAACCTATAGGGGGGATGAGAGGTAGACACAGTAGGTATAATAACCTATAGAGGATGAGAGGTAGACACAGTAGGTATAATAACCTATAGGGGGATGAGAGTGACACAGTAGGTATAATAACCTATAGGGGGATGAAGGTGACACAGTAGGTATAATAACCTATAGGGGGATGAGAGGTGAGACACAGTAGGTATAATAACCTATAGGGGATGAGAGGTAGACACAGTAGGTATAATAACCTATAGGGGGGATGAGAGGTAGACACAGTGTTAATAACCTATAGGGGGGATGAGAGGGTAGACACAGTAGGTATAATAGCCTATAGGGGGATGAGGGTAGACACAGTAGGTATAATAACCTATAGGGGGATGAGAGGTAGACACAGTAGGTATAATAACCTATAGGGGGATGAGAGGTAGACACAGTAGGTATAATAACCTATGGGGGATGAGAGGTAGACACAGTGGTATATAACCTAAGGGGGATGAGGGTAGACACAGTAGGTATAATAACCTATAGGGGGGTGAGAGGTAGACACAGTAGGTATAATAACCTATAGGGGGGATGAGAGGTAGACACAGTAGGTATAATAACCTATAGGGGGGATGAGAGGTAGACACAGTAGGTATAATAACCTATAGGGGGATGAGAGGTAGACACAGTAGGTATAATAACCTATAGGGGGATGAGAGGTAGACACAGTAGGTATAATAACCTATAGGGGGGATGAGAGGTAGACACAGTAGGTATAATAACCTATAGGGGGGATGAGAGGTAGACACAGTAGGTATAATAACCTATGGGGGGATGAGAGGTAGACACAGTAGGTATAATAACGAGAGATAACCTATAGGGGGATGAGAGGTAGACACAGTAGGTATAATAACCTATAGGGGATGAGAGGTAGACACAGTAGGTATAATAACCTATAGAGGGATGAGAGGTAGACACAGTAGGTATAATAACCTATAGGGGGATGAGAGGTAGACACAGTAGGTATAATAACCTATAGGGGGATGAGAGGTAGACACAGTAGGTATAATAACCTATAGGGGGGATGAGAGGTAGACACAGTAGGTATAATAACCTATAGGGGATGGGGTAGACACAGTAGGTATAATAACCTATAGGGGGATGAGAGGTAGACACAGTAGGTATAATAACCTATAGGGGGATGAGAGGTAGACACAGTAGGTATAATAACCTATAGGGGGGATGAGAGGTAGACACAGTAGGTATAATAACCTATAGGGGGATGAGAGTGGACACAGTAGGTATAATAACCTAGGGGGATGAAGGTAGGCACAGTAGGGTAATAACCTATAGGGGGATGAGAGTAGACACAGTAGGTATAATAACCTATAGAGGGGATGAGAGGTAGACACAGTAGGTATAATAACCTATAGGGGGTGAGAGGTAGACACAGTAGGGTATAATAACCTATAGGGGGATGAGAGTGGACACAGTAGGTATAATAACCTATAGGGGGGATGAGAGGTAGACACAGTAGGTATAATAACCTATAGGGGGATGAGAGTGTAGACACAGTAGGTATAATAACCTATAGGGGGATGAGAGGTAGACACAGTAGGTATAATAACCTATAGGGGGATGAGAGGTAGACACAGTAGGTATAATAACCTATAGGGGGATGAGAGGTAGACACAGTAGGTATAATAACCTATAGGATGAGAGGTAGACACAGTAGGTATAATAACCTATAGGGGGATGAGAGAGTAGACACAGTAGGTATAATAACCTATAGGGGGGATGAGAGTAGACACAGTAGGTATAATAACCTATAGGGGGATGAGAGGTAGACACAGTAGGTATAATAACCTATAGGGGGATGAGAGGTAGACACAGTAGGTATAATAACCTATAGAGGGATGAGAGGGGACACAGTAGGTATAATAACCTATAGGGGGATGAAGTGACACAGTAGGTATAATAACCTATAGGGGGATGAGAGGTAGACACAGGGTATAATAACCTATATGGGGATGAGGGTAGACACAGTAGGTATAATAACCTATAGAGGGGATGAGAGAGTGACACAGTAGGTATAATAACCTATAGGGATGAGAGGTAGACACAGTAGGTATAATAACCTATAGGGGGATGAGAGGTAGACACAGTAGGGTATAATAACCTATAGGGATGAGAGAGTAGGCACAGTAGGTATAATAACCTATAGGGGATGAGAGAGTGGACACAGTAGGTATAATAACCTATGGGGGATGAGAGGTAGACACAGTAGAGTATAATAACCTATGGGGGATGAGAGGTAGACACAGTAGTATAATAACCTATAGGGGGATGGAGGTAGACACAGTAGGATAATAACCTATAGGGGGATGAGAGGAGACACATAGTATAATAACCTATAGGGATGAGAGTAACACAGAGTATAATAACCTATAGGGGGGATGAGAGGTAACACAGTAGGTATAATAACCTATAGGGGATGAGAGGTAACACAGTAGGTATAATAACCTATAGGGGGATGAGAGGTAGACACAGTAGGTATAATAACCTATAGGATGAGAAGGTAGAACACAGTAGGTATAATAACCTATAGGGGGATGAGAGTGAACACAGTAGGTATAATAACCTATAGGGGGATGAGAGGTAGACACAGTAGGTATAATAACCTATAGGGGGATGAGAGTGAGACAGTAGGTATAATAACCTATAGGGGGATGAGAGGTGGACACAGTAGGTATAATAACCTATAGGGGGATGAGAGGTAGACACAGTAGGTATAATAACCTATAGGGGGATGAGAGGTAGACACAGTAGGTATAATAACCTATAGGGGGATGAGAGGTAGACACAGTAGGTATAATAACCTATAGGGGGATGAGAGGTAGACACAGTAGGTATAATAACCTATGGGGGATGAGAGGTAGACACAGTAGGTATAATAACCTATAGGGGGATGAGAGGTAGACACAGTAGGTATAATAACCTATAGGGGGATGAGAGGAGACACAGTAGGTATAATAACCTATAGGGGGGATGAGAGGTAGACACAGTAGGTATAATAACCTAAGGGGATGAGAGGGTGACACAGTAGGTATAATAACCTATAGGGGGATGAGAGGTAGACACGGTAGGTATAATAACCTATAGGGGGGTGAGAGGTAGACACAGTAGGTATAATAACCTATAGGGGGGATGAGAGGTAGACACAGTAGGTATAATAACCTATAGGGGGATGAGAGGTAGACACAGTAGGTATAATAACCTATAGGGGGATGAGAGGTAGACACAGTAGGTATAATAACCTATAGGGGGATGAGAGGTAGACACAGTAGGTATAATAACCTATAGGGGGGGATGAGAGGTAGACACAGTAGGTATAATAACCTATAGGGGGGATGAGAGGTAGACACAGTAGGTATAATAACCTATAGGGGGTGAGAGGTCACAGTAGGTATAATAACCTATAGGGGGATGAAGGTAGACACAGTAGGTATAATAACCTATAGGGGGATGAGAGGTAGACACAGTAGGTATAATAACCTGGGGGATGAGAGGTAGACACAGTAGGTATAATAACCTATAGGGGGGATGAGAGGTAGACACAGTAGGTATAATAACCTATAGGGGGGATGAGAGGTAGACACAGTAGGTATAATAACCTATAGGGGGGTGAGAGGTAGACACAGTAGGTATAATAACCTATAGGGGGGTGAGAGGTAGACACAGTAGGTATAATAACCTATAGGGGGATGAGAGGTAGACACAGTAGGTATAATAACCTATAGGGGGATGAGAGGTAGACACAGTAGGTATAATAACCTATAGGGGGGATGAGAGGTAGACACAGTGGGTATAATAACCTATAGGGGGATGAGAGGTAGACACAGTAGGTATAATAACCTATGGGGGATGAGAGGTAGACACAGTAGGTATAATAACCTATAGGGGGGATGAGAGGTAGACACAGTAGGTATAATAACCTATAGGGGGATGAGAGGTAGACACAGTAGGTATAATAACCTATAGGGGGATGAGAGGTAGACACAGTAGGTATAATAACCTATAGGGGGATGAGAGGTAGACACAGTAGGTATAATAACCTATAGGGGGATGAGAGGTAGACACAGTAGGTATAATAACCTATAGGGGGATGAGAGTGAACACAGTAGGTATAATAACCTATAGGGGGATGAGAGGTAGACACAGTAGGTTAATAACCTATAGGGGGATGAGGGTAGACACAGTAGGTATAACAACCTATAGGGGGGATGAGAGGTAGACACAGTAGGTATAATAACCTATAGGGGGATGAGAGGTAGACACAGTAGGTATAATAACCTATAGGGGGATGAGAGGTAGACACAGTAGGTATAATAACCTATAGGGGGATGAGAGGTAGACACAGTAGGTATAATAACCTATAGGGGGATGAGAGGTAGACACAGTAGGTATAATAACCTATAGGGGGATGAGAGGTAGACACAGTAGGTATAATAACCTATAGGGGGATGAGAGGTAGACACAGTAGGTATAATAACCTATAGGGGGATGAGAGGTAGACACAGTAGGTATAATAACCTATAGGGGGATGAGAGGTAGACACAGTAGGTATAATAACCTATAGGGGGATGAGAGGTAGACACAGTAGGTATAATAACCTATAGGGGGATGAGAGGTAGACACAGTAGGTATAATAACCTATAGGGGGATGAGAGGTAGACACAGTAGGTATAATAACCTATAGGGGGATGAGAGGTAGACACAGTAGGTATAATAACCTATAGGGGGGATGAGAGGTAGACACAGTAGGTATAATAACCTATAGGGGGATGAGAGGTAGACACAGTAGGTATAATAACCTATAGGGGGGTGAGAGGTAGACACAGTAGGTTAATAACCTATAGGGGGGATGAGAGGTAGACACAGTAGGTATAATAACCTATAGGGGGATGAGAGGTAGACACAGTGGTATAATAACCTATAGGGGGATGAGAGGTAGACACAGTAGGTATAATAACCTATAGGGGGATGAGAGGTAGACACAGTAGGTATAATAACCTATAGGGGGATGAGAGGTAGACACAGTAGGTATAATAACCTAGGGGGATGAGAGGTAGACACAGTAGGTATAATAACCTATAGGGGGATGAGAGGTAGACACAGTAGGTATAATAACCTATAGGGGGATGAGAGGTAGACACAGTAGGTATAATAACCTATAGGGGGGATGAGAGGTAGACACAGTAGGTATAATAACCTATAGGGGGGATGAGAGGTAGACACAGTAGGTATAATAACCTATAGGGGGTGAGAGGTAGACACAGTAGGTATAATAACCTATAGGGGGGATGAGAGGTAGACACAGTAGGTATAATAACCTATAGGGGGATGAGAGGTAGACACAGTAGGTATAATAACCTATAGGGGGATGAGAGGTAGACACAGTAGGTATAATAACCTATAGGGGGGATGAGAGGTAGACACAGTAGGTATAATAACCTATAGGGGGGATGAGAGGTAGACACAGTAGGTATAATAACCTATAGGGGGGTGAGAGGTAGACACAGTAGGTATAATAACCTATAGGGGGGGATGAGAGGTAGACACAGTAGGTATAATAACCTATGGGGGGTGAGAGGTAGACACAGTAGGTATAATAACCTATAGGGGGATGAGAGTAGACACAGTAGGTATAATAACCTATAGGGGGGATGAGAGGTAGACACAGTAGGTATAATAACCTATAGGGGGATGAGAGGTAGACACAGTAGGTATAATAACCTATAGGGGGATGAGAGGTAGACACAGTAGGTATAATAACCTATAGGGGGATGAGAGGTAGACACAGTAGGTATAATAACCTATAGGGGGATGAGAGGTAGACACAGTAGGTATAATAACCTATAGGGGGATGAGAGGTGCACAGTAGGTATAATAACCTATAGGGGGATGAGAGTAGACACAGTAGGGTATAATAACCTATAGGGGGATGAGAGGTAGACACAGTAGGTATAATAACCTATAGGGGGATGAGAGGTAGACACAGTAGGTATAATAACCTATAGGGGGGATGAGAGGTAGAAACAGTAGGTATAATAACCTATAGGGGGATGGAGGTAGACACAGTAGGTATAATAACCTATAGGGGATGAGAGGTAGACACAGTAGGTATAATAACCTATAGGGGGATGAGAGGTAGACACAGTAGGTATAATAACCTATAGGGGGGATGAGAGGTAGGATCATAGGATCCAAGATGGCGAAGTAGTGCAGTCCTGTTTCTGTCGTGTGTCTGTAAATAGCCTGTAAATACCCTGTTTTTTTGTATTTTTCGTACATATTTCCCTATCAGACTTTTCATCCTTCTACAAAATATACTTTCCTGCAACCCGCCTCACTCAATGTGGAACGGATTCTATTATTGACTTACCTTTTATCTAGAATCTAGAATCTCCAGTTGAAACTAGCTAGCCAGCTAACTAGCTACTTGCTATTAGCCACAGCTAGCGGTGTTTTCACCCAGAAAATTGGATTTTTTTCCGCGGGATTAATTTTAATCACTGGACATTGATCACCGGATATTCGGCCAGTCTGCACAGCGCGTTATCGACCCAGAACATATCAGTTTTTCCGCGGAATCACTGATTCACTGGACCTTTAACTCCCGGATTCATCGCTACTAGCTGGCTACAACAAAACGGACGCTGTGGTCTGGCTAATCAACCTGAGCTAGGCCCATCTCCGGCTATCTACCTCTCTATCAACCGGACGGGACCACATAGTATTGACACGGAGCCCCGCGATCCTACACGACTGGTCTGCCGGCGAAATCGTCTGATGTGGTTACGACGTAACCACGAAGATCCATCCATCTGCTAGCCCTGGCCCGTTAGCACACGCTACTCACTAAACTGAACTAGCTACTGAACTAGCTACTTGCTATTAGCCACAGCTGCAGTGTTTCACCCAGAACATTTGATTTTTTTCCGCGGGATTAATTTTAATCACTGGACTTTGATCACCGGATATTCGGCCAGTCAGCACTGCAGCGTTATCGACCCAGAACATATCAGTTTTCGCCCGGAATCACTGGACCTTTAACTCCGGATTCTTCGCTACCAGCTGGCTACTACAAAACGGACGTAGCACCGCTAGCCGTGGCCTCTTACTCACTAGCGCTTCACCACCGGACCTTATGATAACTCAGCTATACAGCTGATATCTGCTGGACTGTTCCTTTTACGGTACTACATCCTGTTTATGTTTAGCCTCAGCCCAAACATGGTTAGTTTATTGTTGTTTCGGTTATTTCTAATTGTACTATATCACTGTAGACCCCCCAGCCTAGCTAAACCAGCCTTAGTTAGCTCCTTTGTCCCTCCACCCATACACTCAGAGACCGACTCAATTGATGCCTCTAGAGATACTATCTCTTTCAGTGTTACCCAACGCTTAGGTTTACCTCCACTTTACTCATATCCTTCCCATATCCTTGTCTGTACATAATGCCCTGAATCTTTTCTATAACACCCGGAAATCTGCCCCCCTTTATTCTATGTACCCAACGCACTAGAAGACCAGTTCTTAAAGCCTTTAGCCGTATCCTTATTCTAGTCCTCCTCTGTTCCTCTGGTGATGTAGAGGCTAACCCAGAGCCCTGTAGCCCCCAGTATCACTCCTACTCCCCAGGAGCTATCATTTGTTGACTTCTGTAATCGCAAAAGTCTTGGTTTCTTGCACATAAATATCAGAAGTCTACTTCCTAAGTTGAGTTATTCACTGCGTTAGCACACTCTGCTAACCCTGATGTTCTAGCAGTGTCTGAATCCTGGCTCAGGAAGGCCACCAAAAATTCTGGAAATTTCCATCCCCAACTATAACATTTTCCGTCTAGATAGAACTGCCAAAGGGGGTGGAGTTGCAATCTACTGTAGAGATAGCCTGCAGAGCTCTATCATACTATCCAGGTCTGTGCCCAAACAGTTTGAGCTTCTACTTCTAAAAATCCACCTTTCCAGAAATAAGTCTCTCACTGTTGCCGCTTGCTACAGACCCCCTCAGCCCCCAGCTGTGCCCTGGACACCATATGTGAATTGATTGCCCCCATTTATCCTCTGAGTTTGTACTGCTTGGTGACCTAAATTGGGATATGCTTAATACCCCAGCCATCCTACAATCCAAGCTAGATGCCCTCAACCTCACGCAAATTATCAACGAACCTACCAGGTACAACCTAAATCCTTAAACATGGGTACCCTCATAGATATCATCCTGACTAACATACCCTCTAAATACACCTCAGCTGTCTTCAACCAGGATCTCAGCGATCACTGCCTTATTGCCTACGTCCGTAACGGGTCCGGCGGTCAAACAACCACCCTCATCACTGTCAAACGCTCCCTAAAACACTTTAGCGAGGAGGCCTTCCTAATTGACCTGGCCCAGGTATCCTGGATGGATATAGATCTCATTCCGTCAGTAGAGGATGCCTGGTTGTTCCTTAAAAGTAATTTCCTCTCAATCTTAAATAAACATGCCCCATTCAAAAAATACAGAACTAAGAACCGATATAGCCCCTGGTTCTCCTCAGACTTGACTGCCCTTGACCAGCACAAAAAACATCCTGTGGCGTACAGCATTGGCATCAAATAGCCCCGCGATATGCAACTTTTCAGGAAGTTAGGAACCAATATACACAAGCAGTCAGGAAAGCAAAGGCTAACTTTTTCAAACAGAAATTTGCATCCTGTAGCACTAACTCCAAAAAGTTTTGGGACACTGTAAAGTCCATGGAGAATAAGAGCACTTCCTCCCAGCTGCCCACTGCACTGAGGCTAGGAAACACTATCACCACCGATAAATCTACAATATCGAGAATTTCAACAAGCATTTTGCTACAGCTGGCCATGCTTTCCATCTGGCTACCACTAACCCGGCCACCAACTCTGCACCCTCTGCTGCAACTTGCCCATGCCCCCCGCTTCTCCTTCACACAAATTCAGACAGCTGATGTTTTGAAAGCGCTGCAAAATCTGGACCCCTACAAATCAGCTGGGCTAGACAATCTGGACCCTTTCTTCCTAAAACTAGCCGCCGAAATTGTCGCAACCCCTATTACTAGTCTGTTCAACCTCTCTTTATAACGTCTGAGATCCCCAGAGATTGGAAAGCTGCCGCGGTCATCCCCCTCTTCAAAGGGGGTGACACTCTAGATCCAAACTGCTACAGACCTATATCCATCCTGCCCCTGCCTTTCAAAGTATTTGAAAGCCAAGTTAATAAACAGATCATCGACCATTTCGAATACCACCGTACCTTCTCCGCTATGCAATCCCGTTTCCGAGCTGGTCACGGGTGCACTTCAGCCACGCTCATGGTCTAAGCGATATTATAACCGCGGTTGATAATAGACAGTACTGTGCAGCGTCTTCATCGACCTGGCCAAGGCTTTCGACTCTGTCAACCACCGCATTCTTATTGGCAGACTAAATAGCCTTGGTTTCTCAAATGACTGCCTCGCCTGGTTCACCAACTACTTCTCAGATAGAGTTCAGTGTGTCAAATCGGAGGGCCTGTTGTCTGGACCTATGGCAGTCTCTATGGGGGTGCCACAGGGTTCAATTCTTGGGCCGACACTTTTCTCCGTGTATATCAATGATGTCGCTCTTGCTGCTGGTGACTCTCAGATCCACCTCTACGGAGACACCATTTTGTATACATCTGGCCCTTCATTGGACACTGTGTTAACAAACCTCCCAAACGAGCTTCAATGCCATACAACAATCCTTCAGTAGCCTTCAACTGCTCTTAAACACTAGTAAAACTAAATGCATGCTTTTCAATCGAACGCTGCTAGCACCCGCCCACCCGACTAGAATCACCACTCTGACGGGTCTGACCTAGAGTATGTGGACAACTACAAATATCTAGGTGTCTGGTTAGACTGTAAACTCAACTTCCAGACTCACATAAAGAATCTCCAATCCAAAGTTAAATCTAGAATCGGCTTCCTATTTCTCAACAAAGCCTCCTTCACTCATGCTGCCAAACATGCCCTTGTAAAACTGACTATCCTACCGATCCTTGACTTCGGCGATGTCATTTATAAAATAGCCTCCAACACTCTACTCAGCAAATTGGATGTAGTCTATCACAGTGCCATCCGTTTTGTCTCCAAAGCCCCATACACTACCCACCACTGTGACCTGTACGCTCTTGTTGGCTGGTCCTCACTACATGTTCGTCAAGTCAAACCCACTGGCTCCAGGCCATCTATAAATCACTGCTAGGCAAATCCCCGCCTTATCTTAGCTCATTGGTCACCATAGCAGCACCCACCCGTAGTCTGCGCTCCAGCAGGTATATCTCACTGGTCATTCCCAAGCCAACACCTCCTTTGGCCGCCATTCCTTCCAGTTCTCTGCTGCCAATGACTGGAACGAATTGCAAAAATCTCTGAAGCTGGAGACTCTTATCTCCCTCAATAACTTTAAGCATCAGTTGTCAGAGCACCTTACCGATCACTGCACCTGTACACAGCCCATCTGAAATTAGCCCACCCAACTACCTCATCCCTATATTGTTATTTAATTTGCTCTTTTTGCACCCAGTATCTCTATTTGCACATAATCTCTTGCACATCTAGCATTCCAGTGTTAATACTATTGTAATGATTCTGCACTATAGCCTATTTATTGCCTTACCCCATAACTTGCTACATTTGCACACACTGTATATATATTTTCTGTGTATTTCTGACTTTATGTTTTTTTTTTACCCCATATGTAACTCTGTGTTGTTTTTGTTGCACTACTTTGCTTTGTCTTGGCCAGGTCGCAGTTGTAAATGAGAACCTGTTCTCAACTGGCTTACCTGGTTAAATAAAGGTGAAATAAAAAAAAATAAAAAAAAGTATAATAACCTATAGGGGGGATGAGAGGTAGACACAGTAGGTATAATAACCTATAGGGGGATGAGAGGTAGACACAGTAGGTATAATAACCTATAGGGGGATGAGAGGTAGACACAGTAGGTATAATAACCTATAGGGGGATGAGAGGTAGACACAGTAGGTAAATAACCTATAGGGGGATGAGAGGTAGACACAGTAGGTATAATAACCTATAGGGGGATGAGAGGTAGACACAGTAGAGTATAATAACCTATAGGGGGATGAGAGGTAGACACAGTAGGTATAATAACCTATAGGGGGATGAGGTAGACACAGTAGGTATAATAACCTATAGGGGGATGAGAGGTAGACACAGTAGGTATAATAACCTAAGGGGGGATGAGAGGTAGACACAGTAGGTATAATAACCTATAGGGGGATGAGAGGTAGACACAGTAGGTATAATAACCTATAGGGGGATGAGAGGTAGACACAGTAGGTATAATAACCTATAGGGGGATGAGAGGTAGACACAGTAGGTATAATAACCTATAGGGATGAGAGGTAGACACAGTAGGTATAATAACCTATAGGGGGATGAGAGGTAGACACAGTAGGTATAATAACCTATAGGGGGATGAGAGGTAGACACAGTAGGTATAATAACCTATAGGGGGGTGAGAGGGTAGACACAGTAGGTATAATAACCTATAGGGGGATGAGAGGTAGACACAGTAGGTATAATAACCTATAGGGGGATGAGAGGTAGACACAGTAGGTATAATAACTATAGGGGGATGAGAGGTAGACACAGTAGTATAATAACCTATAGGGGGGATGAGAGTAGACACAGTAGGTATAATAACCTATAGGGGGATGAGAGGTAGACACAGTAGGTATAATAACCTATAGGGGGATGAGAGGTAGACACAGTAGGTATAATAACCTATAGGGGGATGAGAGGTAGACACAGTAGGTATAATAACCTATAGGGGGATGAGAGGTAGACACAGTAGGTATAATAACCTATAGGGGGGATGAGAGGTAGACACAGTAGGTATAATAACCTAAGGGGGGATGAGAGGTAGACACAGTAGGTATAATAACCTATAGGGGGATGAGAGGTAGACACAGTAGGTATAATAACCTATAGGGGGATGAGAGGTAGACACAGTAGGTATAATAACCTATAGGGGGATGAGAGGTAGACACAGTAGGTATAATAACCTATAGGGGGGATGAGAGGTAGACACAGTAGGGTTAATAACCTATAGGGGGGATGAGAGGTAGACACAGTAGGTATAATAACCTATAGGGGATGAGAGGTGGACACAGTAGGTATAATAACCTATAGGGGGATGAGAGGTAGACACAGTAGGTATAATAACCTAGGGATGAGAGGTGACACAGTAGGTATAATAACCTATAGGGGGATGAGAGGTAGACACAGTAGGTATAATAACCTATAGGGGGGATGAGAGGTAGACACAGTAGGTATAATAACCTTGGGGGATGAGAGGTAGACACAGTAGGTATAATAACCTATAGGGGGGATGAGAGGTAGACAGTAGGTATAATAACCTATGGGATAGAGGTGACAGTAGGTATAATAACCTATAGGGGGATAGAGGTAGACACAGTAGGTATAATAACCTATAGGGGGATGAGAGGTAGACAGTCAGTAGTAATAACCTAGGGGGATGAGAGGTAGACACAGTAGGTATAATAACCTAAGGGGATGAGAGATAGACACAGTAGGTATAATAACCTAGGGGGATGAGAGGTAGACACAGTAGGTATAATAACCTATAGGGAAGAGAGGTGACACAGTAGGTATAATAACCTATAGGGGGATGAGAGGTAGACACAGTAGGTATAATAACCTATAGGGGATGAGGTAGACACAGTAGGTATAATAACCTATAGGGGGATGAGGTAGACACAATAGGTATAATAACCTATAGGGGGTGAGAGGTAGACACAGTAGGTATAATAACATATAGGGGAGAGAGAGGTAGACACAGTAGGGGTATAATAACCTATAGGGGATGAGGGTAGACACAGTAGGTATAATAACCTTAGGGGGATGAGAGGTAGACACAGTAGGTATAATAACCTAGGGGGGAAGAGAGGTAGTCACAGTAATAATAACCTATAGGGGGGATGAGAGTGACACAGTAGGTATAATAACCTATAGGGGATGAGAGGTAGACACAGTAGGTATAATAACCTATAGGGGATGAGAGTGTAGACACAGTAGGTATAATAACCTATAGGGGGATGAGAGGTAGACACAGTAGGTATAATAATATAGAGGGGATGAGGAGGTAGACACAGTAGGTATAATAACCTATAGGGATGAGAGGGTAGACACAGTAGGTATAATAACCTATAGGGGATGGGAGGAGTAGACACAGAGGTATAATAACCTAGGGGATAGAGAGGTAGACACAGTGGTATAATAACCTATAGGGGGATGAGAGGTAGACACAGTAGGTATAATAACCTATAGGGGGATGAGAGGTAGACACAGTAGGTATAATAACCTATAGGGGGATGAGAGGTAGACACAGTAGGTATAATAACATATAGGGGGATGAGGTAGACACAGTAGGTATAATAACCTAGGGATGAGAGGTAGACACAGTAGGTATAATAACCTAAGGGGGTGAGAGGTAGACACAGTAGGTGTAATAACCTATAAGGGGATGAGAGGTAGCACAGTAGGTATAATAACCTATAGGGGGGATGAGAGGTAGACACAGTAGGTATAATAACCTATAGGGGGATGAGAGGTAGATACAGTAGGTATAATAACCTAGGGGGATGAGAGGTAGACACAGTAGGTGTAATAACCTATAGGGGGATGAGGTAGACACAGTAGGTATAATAACCCTATAGGGGGGATGAGAGGGTAGACACAGAGGTATAATAACCTATAGGGGGGTGAGAGGTAGACACAGTGGGTGTAATAACCTATAGGGGATGAGAGGTAGACACAGTAGGTATAATAACCTATAGGGGGATGAGAGGTAGACACAGTAGGTATAATAACCTATAGGGGGGATGAGAGGTAGACACAGTAGGTATAATAACCTTAGGGGGATGAGAGGTAGACCTGTAGGTATAATAACCTATAGGGGGGGATGAGAGGTAGACACAGTAGGTATAATAACCTATAGGGGGGTGAGGTAGACACAGTAGGTATAACAACCTATAGGGGGATGAGAGGTAGACACAGTAGGTATAATAACCTATGAGGATGAGAGGTAGACACAGTAGGTGTAATAACCTATAGGGGGGGATGAGAGGTAGACACAGTAGGTATAATAACCTATGGGGGGGGGGTGAGAGGTAGACACAGTAGGTATAATAACCTATAGGGGGGATGAGAGAAGACACAGTAGGTATAATAACCTATAGTGGATAAGATAAACACAGTAGGTATAATAACCATAGGGGATGAGAGGTAGACACAGTAGGTATAATAACCTATAGGGGGATGAGAGGTAGACACAGTAGGTATAATAACCTATAGGGGGATGAGAGGTAGACACAGTGGTATATAACCTATAGGGGGATGAGAGGTAGACACAGTAGGTATAATAACCTAGGATGAGAGGGGTAGACACAGTAGGTATAATAACCTATAGGGGGATGAGAGGTAGACACAGTAAGTAAATAACCTATAGGGGATGAGAGGTAGACACAGTAGGTATAATAACCTATAGGGGGGGGGATGAGAGGTAGACACAGTAAAGGTGTAATAACCTATAGGGGGATGAGAGGTGACACAGGTAGGTATAATAACCTATAGGGGGATGGAGGTAGACACAGTAGGTGTAATAACCTATGGGGATGAGAGGTAGACACAGTAGGTATAATAACCTATAGGGGGATGAGAGGTATAAGACACAGTGGTTAATAACCTATGGGGGGGATGAGAGGTAGACACGGTAGGTATAATAACCTATAGGGGATGAGAGGTAGACACAGTAGGTATAATAACCTATAGGGGGTGAGAGGTAGACACAGTAGGTATAATAACCTAGGGGATGAGAGGTAACAGTAGGTTAATAACCTATAGGGGGATGAGAGGTAGACACAGTAGGTATAATAACCTATAGGGGGTGAGAGGTAGACACAGTAGGTATAATAACCTATAGGGGGATGAGAGGTAGACACAGTAGGTATAATAACCTATAGGGGGATGAGAGGTAGACACAGGGGTATAATAACCTATAGGGGGATGAGAGGTAGACACAGTGAGGTATAATAACCTAGGATGAGAGGTAGACACAGTAGGTATAATAACCTAGGGGGTGAGAGACACAGTAGGTATAATAACCTATGGGGGGATGAGAGGTAGACACAGTAGGGTATAATAACCTATAGGGGGTGAGAGGTAGACACAGTAGGTATAATAACCTAGGGATGAGTAGACACAGTAGGTATAATAACCTTCGGGGGGATGAGAGGTGACACAGTAGGATAACCTGATAGAGATGGGACACAGTAGGTATAATAACCTATAGGGGTGAGAGTAGACACAGTAGGTATAATAACCTATAGGGAGGTGAGAGGTAGACACTGGTAGGTATAATAACCTATAGGGATGAGAGGTAGACACAGTAGGTATAATAACTCATAGGGGGATGAGAGGTAAGTAGGTATAATGGAACCTAGGGGGATGAGAGATAAACACAGTAGGTATAATAACCTATAGGGGGATGAGAGGTAGACACAGTAGGTATAATAACCTATAGGGGGACGAGAGGTAGACACAGTAGTATAATAACCTATAGGGGGATGAGAGGTAGACACAGTAGGTATAATAACCTATAGGGGGATGAGAGGTAGACACAGTAGGTATAATAACCTATAGGGGGGATGAGAGGTAGACACAGTAGGTATAATAACCTATAGGGGGATGAGAGGTAGACACAGTAGGTATAATAACCTATAGGGGGGATGAGAGTGGTAGACACAGTAGGTATAATAACCTATAGGGGGATGAGAGGTAGACACAGTAGGTATAATAACCTATAGGGATGAGAGGTAGACACAGTAGGTATAATAACCTATAGGGGGATGAGAGGTAGACACAGTAGGTATAATAACCTATAGGGGGATGAGAGGTAGGATCTCTTAGGATCCATGGGTAGTGCAGTCCTGTTTCTGTCGTGTGTCTGTAAACTAACCTGAAAAACCCTGTTTTTTTGTATTTTTCGTACATATTTCCCT
>NW_025533647.1:0-65000 GCF_020615455.1 Coregonus clupeaformis
TGTAGGGTCTTCGTGTCAGGTCTCACTGTGTCAGGTCTACTGTGTCAGTAGGCTACTGTGTCAGGTCTGCTGTGTCCAGTCTTCTGTGTCAGGTGTATTGTGTCATGTCTTGTCTACTGTGTGGTCTACTGTGTCAGGTATACTGTGTCAGGTTACTGTGTCAGGTCTACTGTGTCAGGTCTTGTTCTACTGTGTCAGGTCTAATTTTTCAGGTCTTTTCTAATGTGTCATGTCTACTGTGTAATGTCTACTGTGAATGTTACTGTGTCAGGTCTACTGTGCACAGGTCTATCAGGTCGTCTACTTGTGTCGGGTCTGTCTACTGTTCAGGTCTGGTGTCAGGTCTTGTCTATGTACTGTTCAGGTCTACTATGTCCAGGTCTTGTCTGCTGTGTCAGGTCTACTGTGTCAGGTCTTGTCTAACGTGTCAGGGTGTTGTCTACTGTCTCAGGTCTTGTCTAATGTGTCAGGTCTACTGTGTCAGGTCTACTGTGTCTAGTATGCTGTTGTGATTCATGTCTTGTCTAATGTGTCAGGTCTACTGTGTCAGGTCTACTGTGTCAGGTCTTGTCTAATGTGTCAGGTCTTCTGTGTCAGGTCTACTGTGTCAGGTCTACATGTGCCAGGTCTACTGTGTCAGGTCATTACTGTGTCAGGTATGCTGTGTCCAGTCTTCTGTGTGGTGTATTGTGTCATGTCTTGTCTACTGTGTCAGGTCTACTGTGTCAGGTATACTGTGTCAGGTATACTGTGTCAGGTCTACTGTGTCAGGTCTTGTCTACTGTGTCAGGTCTAATTTTTCAGGTCTTGTCTAATGTGTCATGTCTACTGTGTAATGTCTACTGTGTCCCAGGTCTACTGTGTAATGTCTACTGTGTCAGGCCTACTGTGTCAGGCTGGGTCTACTGTGTCATGCCCTGTGTCATGGTTTACTGTGTCAGGTCTTGTCTACTGATGTCAGGTCTACTGTGTCAAGTCTACTGTGTCAGGTGTACTGTGTCAGGTCTACGTGTCATGTCTACTGTGTCAGTGTGTCTACTGTTTCAGGTCTTGTCTACTGTGTCATGTCTACTGTGTCAGGGTCTACTGTGTCAGGGTTATACTGTGTCAGGTCTACTGTGTCAGGTATACTGTGTCAGGTATACTGTGTAAGGTCTTGACTACTGTGTCAGGGTCTACTGTGTCATGTGGTGTTCAGTGTCAGGTCTACTGTCAGGGTGTACTGTTCTCAGGTCTACTGTGTCAGTTGTACTGTGTCAGGTCTACTGTGTCAGGTCTTGTCTACTGTGTCAGGTGTTGTCTACTGTGTCAGGTCTTGTCTACTGTGTCAGGTCTACGGTGTCAGGTCTACTGTGTCAATGCTGTGTCAGGTCTACTGTGTCACGTCTACTGTGTCCAGGTCTTGTCTACTGTGTCAGGTCTACTGTGTCAGGTCTACTGTCAGGTCTACTGTGTCAGGTCTTGCTCTAATGTGTCAGGTCTTCTGTGTCACCGGTCTACTGTGTCAGGTCTACTGTGTCAGGTCTACTGTGTCAAGTATGATGTCTCAGGTCTTGTCTATTGTGTCAGGTCTACAGTGTCAAGTCTACTGTGTCAGGTGTACTGTGTCAGGTCTTGTCTACTGTGTCAGGTCTACTGTGTCATGTCTACTGTAAGTCAGGTATGCTGTTCAGGTCTCACTGTGTCACGTCTTACTGTGTTCAGGTCTTGTATACTGTGTCAGGTCTACTGTGTCAGGTCTACTGTGTCAGGTCTACTGTGTCAGGTCTTGTCTACTGTGTCAGGTCTTCTGTGTCAGGTCTACTGTGTCAGGTCTCTGTGTAGGTCTGCTGTGTCAGTTATAGTCTCAGGTCTTGTCCATTGTGTCAGGTCTACAGTGTCGTCTACTGTGTCAGGTGGTTACTGTGTCAGGTCTTGTCTACTGTGTCAGGTCTACTGTGTCAGGTCTACTGTGTCAGGTCTTGTCTGCTGTGTCAGGTCTACTGGGTCACGTCTACTGTGTCAGGTCTTGTCTACTGTGTCATGTCATACTGTGTCATGCTCTACTGTGTCAGGTCTTGTCTACTGTGTCATTGTCTACTGTGTCAGGTCTGCTGTGTCAGGTCTTGTCTACTGTGTCAGGTCTACTGTGTCAAGTCTACTGTGTCAGGGTCTTGTCTACTGCTGTCAGGTCTACTGTGTCAGGTTTTGTATAATGTGTAGGTCTACTGTGTCAGGTCTACTGTATCAAGACTACTGTGGCAGGTCTTGTCTACTGTGTCAGGTCTACTGTGGCAGGTCTGACTCTGTCAGGTCTTGTCTGCTGTGTCAGGTCTACTGTGTCAGGGTCTTGTCTACTGTGTCAGTCGTCTACTGTGTCAAGTCTACTGTGTCAGGTGTACTGTGTCAGGTCTACTATGTCAGGTGTCTGTGTCCAGGTGTACTGTGTCAGGTCTTGTTTACTGTGTCAGTCTTGTCTACTGTGCCAGGTCTACTGTGTCAGGTCTTGTCTGCTGTGTCAGGTCTACTGTGTCAGGTCTTGTCTACTGTGTCAGGTCTACTATGGCAGGTCTTGTTGCTGTGTCAGGTCTACTGTGTCAGGTCTTGTCTGACGTTGTCAGGTCTACTGTCTCAGGTCTTGTCTAATGTGTCAGGTCTACTGTGTCAGGTCTACTGTGTCAAGTATGCTGTCATGTCTTGTCTATATGTAGGTCTACTGTCAGGGTCTACTGTGTCAAGTTTTGTCTAATGTGTCAGGTCTTCTTTGTCAGGTCTTCTTTGTCAGGTCTACTGTGTCAGGTCTACTGTGTCAGGTCTACTGTGTCATGTCTACTGTGTCAGGTATGCTGTGTCCAGTCTTCTGTGTCAGGTGTATTGTGTCATGTCTTGTCTACTGTGTCAGGTCTACTGTGTGAGGTATACTGTGTCAGGTCTACTGTGTCAGGTCTTGTCTACTGTGTCAGGTCTAATGTTTTAAGGTCTTGTCTAATGTGACATGTCTACTGTGTAATGTCTACTGTGTCAGGTCTACTGTGTCAGGTCTACTGTGTCAGGTCTACTGTGTCAGGTGTACTGTGTCAAGTATGCTGTGTCATGTCTTGTCTAATGTGTCAGGTCTACTGTGTCAGGTCTTGTCTGACGTGTCAGGTCTACTGTCTCAGGTCTTGTCTAATGTGTCAGGTCTACTGTGTCAGGTCTACTGTGTCAAGTATGCTGTGTCATGTCTTGTCTAATGTGTCAGGTCTACTGTCAGGTCTACTGTGTCAGGTCTTGTCTAATGTGTCAGGTCTTCTTTGTCAGGTCTACTGTGTCAGGTCTACTGTGTCAGGTCTACTGTGTCAGGTCTACTGTGTCATGTCTACTGTGTCAGGTATGCTGTGTCCAGTCTTCTGTGTCAGGTGTATTGTGTCATGTCTTGTCTACTGTGTCAGGTCTACTGTGTGAGGTATACTGTGTCAGGTCTACTGTGTCAATCCTTGTCTACTGTGTCAGGTCTAATGTTTTAAGGTCTTGTCTAATGTGTCATGTCTACTGTGTAATGTCTACTGTGTATGTCGTCAGGTCTACTGTGTCAGGTCTACTGTGTAGGTCTACTGGCGGTGTACTGTCGAGGTGTCAGGTCTTGTTTAATGTGTCAGGTCTACTTCAGTTGTACTGTGTCAATTATGCTGTGTCAGGTCTTATGTGTCAGGTGTACTGTGTCAGGACTTGTCTACTGTGTCTTGTCTACTGTGTCAGGTCTTGTCTGCTGTGTCAGGTCTACTGTGTCATGTCTACTGTGTCAGGTCTTGTCTATTGTGTCAGGTCTACTGTGTCAGGTCTTGTCTACTGTGTTAGGTCTACTGTGTCAAGTCTACTGTGTCAGGTGTACTGTGTCAGGTCTACTGTGTCATGTATACTGTGTCAGGTCTTGTCTAATGTGTCAGGTCTACTGTGTCAGGTGTATTGGTCAGGTCTACTGTGTCAGGTATACTATGTCAGGTATACTGTGTCAGTTATACTGTGTAAGGTCTTGACTACTGTGTCAGGTCTACTGTGTCAGGTGTACAGTGTCAGTTCTACTGTCAGGTGTACTGTCTCAGGTCTACTGTGTCAGGTGTACTGTGTCAGGTCTTGTCTACTGTGTCAGGTCTTGTCTACTGTGTCAGGTCTTGTCTACTGTGTCAGGTCTACGGTGTCAGGTCTACTGTGTCAAGTATGCTGTGTCAGGTCTACTGTGTCACGTCTACTGTGTCAGGTCTTGTCTACTGTGTCAGGTCTACGGTGTCAGGTCTACTGTGTCAAGTATGCTGTGTCAGGTCTACTGTGCCAGGTCTACTGTCAGGTCTACTGTGTCAGGTCTTGTCTAATGTGTCAGGTCTTCTGTGTCAGGTCTACTGTGTCAGGTCTACTGTGTCAGGTCTACTGTGTCAAGTATGATGTCTCTGGTCTTGTCTATTGTGTCAGGTCTACAGTCATATCTACTGTGTCAGGTCTTGTCTAATGTGTCAGGTATTCTGTGTCGGGTCTACTGTGTCAGGTATGCTTTGTCCGGTCTTCTGTGTCAGGTGTATTGTGTCAGGTCTTGTCTACTGTGTCAGGTCTACTGTGTCACGTCTACTATGTCAGGTCACCTGTGTCAGGTCTTGTCTACTGTGTCAGGTCTACTGTGTCAAATATACTGTGTCAGGTGTATTGTGTCAGGTCTTGTCTACTGTGTCAGGTCTACTGTGTCAAGTCTACTGTGTCAGGTCTACTGTCTACTGTGTCAGGTCTACTGTGTCAAGTCTACTGTGTCAGGTCTTGTCTACTGTGTCAGGTCTTGTCTAATGTGTCAGGTCTTCGAGGTCTACTGTGTCAGGTCTACGGTGTCAGGTCTACTGTGTCAAGTATGCTGTGTCAAGCTGTCTACTGTGTCAGGTCTACGTGTCAGGTCTAATGTGTCAGGTCTTGTCTACTGTGTCAGGTCTACTGTGTCAAGTCTGGCTGTGTCAGGTCTTGTCTATTGTGTCAGGTCTACTGTCATGTCTACTGTGTCAGGTCTTGTCTAATGTGTCAGGTATTCTGTGTCAGGTCTACTGTGTCAGGTCTACTGTGTCGGGTCTACTGTGTCAAGTATGCTGTGTCAGGTCTACTGTGTCAGGTGTATTGTGTCAGGTCTTGTCTACTGTGTCAGGGCTACTGTATCAGATATACTGTGTCAGGTGTATTGTGTCAGGTCTTGTCTACTGTGTCAGGTCTACTGTGTCATGTCTTGTCTAATGTGTCAGGTCTACTGTGTCAGGTCTACTGTGTCTGGTATGCTGTGTCATGTCTTGTCTAATGTGTCAGGTCTACTGCCAGGTCTACTGTGTCAGGTCTTGTCTAATGTGTCAGGTCTTCTGTGTCAGGTCTACTGTGTCAGGTCTACTGTGTCAGGTCTACTGTGTCAGGTATGCTGTGTCCAGTCTTCTGTGTCAGGTGTATTGTGTCATGTCTTGTCTACTGTGTCAGGTCTACTGTGTCAGGTATACTATGTCAGGTATACTGTGTCAGGTATACTGTGTCAGGTCTTGTCTACTGTATCAGGTCTTGTCTACTGTGTCAGGTCTTGTCTACTGTGTCAGGTCTACGGTGTCAGGTCTACTGTGTCAAGTATGCTGTGTCAGGTCTACTGTGTCACGTCTACTGTGTCAGGTCTTGTCTTCTGTGTCATGTCTACTGTGTCAAGTCTACTGTGTCAGGTCTTGTCTGCTGTGTCAGGTCTTGTCTACTGTGTCAGGTCTACTGTGTCAAGTCTACTGTGTCAGGTCTTGTCTACTGTGTCAGGTCTACTGTGTCAAGTCTACTGTGTCAGGTCTTGTCTACTGTGTCAGGTCTTGTCTACTGTGTCAGGTCTTGTCTACTGTGTCAAGTATACGGTGTCAGGTCTACTGTGTCAAGTATGCTGTGTCAGGTCTACTGTGCCAGGTCTACTGTCAGGTCTACTGTGTCAGGTCTTGTCTAATGTGTCAGGTCTTCTGTGTCAGGTCTACTGTGTCATGTATGATGTCTCAGGTCTTGTCTATGTGTCAGGTTACAGTCATGTTACTGTGTCAGGTCTTGTCTAATGTGTCAGGTATTCTGTGTCAGGTCTACTGTGTCAGGTCTACTGTGTCGGGTCTACTGTGTCAGGTATGATTTGTCCCGGTCTTCTGTGTCAGGTGTATTGTGTCAGGTCTTGTCTACTGTGTCAGGGCTACTGTGTCACGTCTACTCTGTCAGGTCACCTGTGTCAGGTCTTGTCTACTTCAGGTCTACTGTGTGAGTATGTCGGTCGTCTCTGTGTCGGTCTACTGTGTCAAGTCTACTGTGTCAGGTCTTGTCTACTGTGTCAGGTCTTGTCTACTGTGTCAGGTCTTGTCTACTGTGTCAGGTCTACTGTTGCAGGTCTGCTCTGTCAGGTCTTGTCTGCTGTGTCAGGTCTACTGTGTCAGGTCTTGTCTACTGTGTCAGGTCTACTGTGTCAAGTTTACTGTGTCAGGTGTATTGTGTCAGGTCTTGTCTACTGTGTCAGGTCTACTGTGTCACGTCTACTATGTCAGGTCACCTGTGTCAGGTCTTGTCTACTGTGTCAGGTCTACTGTGTCAAATATACTGTGTCAGGTGTATTGTGTCAGGTCTTGTCTACTGTGTCAGGTCTACTGTGTCAAGTCTACTGTGTCAGGTCTTGTCTACTGTGTCAGGTCTACTGTGTCAAGTCTACTGTGTCAGGTCTTGTCTACTGTGTCAGGTCTTGTCTACTGTGTCAGGTCTTGTCTACTGTGTCAGGTATACGGTGTCAGGTGTACTGTGTCAAGTATGCTGTGTCAGGTCTACTGTGCCAGGTCTACTGTCAGGTCTACTGTGTCAGGTCTTGTCTAATGTGTCAGGTCTTCTGTGTCAGGTCTACTGTGTCAAGTATGATGTCTCAGGTCTTGTCTATTGTGTCAGGTCTACAGTCATGTCTACTGTGTCAGGTCTTGTCTAATGTGTCAGGTATTCTGTGTCAGGTCTACTGTGTCAGGTCTACTGTGTCGGGTCTACTGTTTCAGGTATGCTTTGTCCGGTCTTCTGTGTCAGGTGTATTGTGTCAGGTCTTGTCTACTGTGTCAGGGCTACTGTATCAGATATACTGTGTCAGGTGTATTGTGTCAGGTCTTGTCTACTGTGTCAGGTCTACTGTGTCATGTCTTGTCTAATGTGTCAGGTCTACTGTGTCAGGTCTACTGTGTCTGGTATGCTGTGTCATGTCTTGTCTAATGTGTCAGGTCTACTGCCAGGTCTACTGTGTCAGGTCTTGTCTAATGTGTCAGGTCTTCTGTGTCAGGTCTACTGTGTCAGGTCTACTGTGTCAGGTCTACTGTGTCAGGTATGCTGTGTCCAGTCTTCTGTGTCAGGTGTATTGTGTCATGTCTTGTCTACTGTGTCAGGTCTACTGTGTCAGGTATACTATGTCAGGTATACTGTGTCAGGTATACTGTGTCAGGTCTTGTCTACTGTATCAGGTCTTGTCTACTGTGTCAGGTCTTGTCTACTGTGTCAGGTCTACGGTGTCAGGTCTACTGTGTCAAGTATGCTGTGTCAGGTCTACTGTGTCACGTCTACTGTGTCAGGTCTTGCTTCTGTGTCATGTCTACTGTGTCAAGTCTACTGTGTCAGGCTTGTCTCTGTGTCAGGTCTGTCTACTGTGTCAGGTCTACTGTGTCAAGTCTACTGTGTCAGGTCTTGTCTACTGTGTCAGGTCTACTGTTTCAAGTCTACTGTGTCAGGTCTTGTCTACTGTGTCAGGTCTTGTCTACTGTGTCAGGTCTTGTCTACTGTGTCAAGTATACGGTGTCAGGTCTACTGTGTCAAGTATGCTGTGTCAGGTCTACTGTGCCAGGTCTACTGTCAGGTCTACTGTGTCAGGTCTTGTCTAATGTGTCAGGTCTTCTGTGTCAGGTCTACTGTGTCAAGTATGATGTCTCAGGTCTTGTCTATTGTGTCAGGTCTACAGTCATGTCTACTGTGTCAGGTCTTGTCTAATGTGTCAGGTATTCTGTGTCAGGTCTACTGTGTCAGGTCTACTGTGTCGGGTCTACTGTGTCAGGTATGATTTGTCCGGTCTTCTGTGTCAGGTGTATTGTGTCAGGTCTTGTCTACTGTGTCAGGGCTACTGTGTCACGTCTACTCTGTCAGGTCACCTGTGTCAGGTCTTGTCTACTGTGTCAGGTCTACTGTATCAGATATACTGTGTCAGGTGTATTGTGTCAGGTCTTGTCTACTGTGTCAGGTCTACTGTGTCAAGTCTACTGTGTCAGGTCTTGTCTACTGTGTCAGGTCTTGTCTACTGTGTCAGGTCTTGTCTACTGTGTCAGGTCTACTGTTGCAGGTCTGCTCTGTCAGGTCTTGTCTGCTGTGTCAGGTCTACTGTGTCAGGTCTTGTCTACTGTGTCAGGTCTACTGTGTCAAGTTTACTGTGTCAGGTGTACTGTGTCAGGTCTTGCCTGTGTCAGGTCTACTGTGTCGGCTGTGTCAGGTCACCTGTGTCAGGGTCTTGTCTACTGTGTCAGGTCTACTGTGTCAGGTATACTGTGTCAGGTGTACTGTGTCAGGTCTTGTCTACTGTGTCAGGTCTACTGTGTCAGGTCTACTGTGTCAGGTCTTGTCTACTGTGTCAGGTCTACTGTGTCAGGTCTGTGTCAGTGTCTACTGTGTCAGGTCTACTGTGTCAGGTCTTGTCTACTGTGTCTTCACTGTGTCCAGGTCTACTGTGTCAGTCCTGTGTCAGGTCTACTGTGTCAGGTCTTGTCTATGTGGTCAGGTCTACTGTGTCAGGTCTTGTCTACTGTGTCAGGGCTACTGTGCAGGTCTTGTCTGCTGTGTCAGGTCTACTGTGTCAGGTCTTGTCTAACGTATCAGGTCTACTGTGTCAGGTCTTGTCTAATGTGTCAGGTCTACTGTGTCAGGTCTACTGTGTCTGGTATGCTGTGTCATGTCTTGTCTAATGTGTCAGGTCTACTGCCAGGTCTACTGTGTCAGGTCTTGTCTAATGTGTCAGGTCTTCTGTGTCAGGTCTACTGTGTCAGGTCTACTGTGTCAGGTCTACTGTGTCAGGTATGCTGTGTCCAGTCTTCTGTGTCAGGTGTATTGTGTCATGTCTTGTCTACTGTGTCAGGTCTACTGTGTCAGGTATACTATGTCAGGTATACTGTGTCAGGTATACTGTGTCAGGTCTTGTCTACTGTATCAGGTCTTGTCTACTGTGTCAGGTCTTGTCTACTGTGTCAGGTCTACGGTGTCAGGTCTACTGTGTCAAGTATGCTGTGTCAGGTATCCGTCTACTGTGTCAGTGTCAGGTCTTGTCTACGTGTCAGGCTACTGGAGGTCAGGAGGTCAGGCGGCCTGTGCTGTCTACCGTGTCAGGTCTACTGTGTCAAGTATGCTGTGTCGGGTCTACTGTGCCAGGTCTACTGTCAGGTCTACTGTGTCAGGTCTTGTCTAATGTGTCAGGTCTACTGTGTCAGGTCTACTGTGTCAAGTATGATGTCTCAGGTCTTGTCTATTGTGTCAGGTCTACAGTCATGTCTACTGTGTCAGGTCTTGTCTAATGTGTCAGGTATTCTGTGTCAGGTCTACTGTGTCAGGTCTACTGTGTCGGGTCTACTGTGTCAGGTATGCTTTGTCCGGTCTTCTGTGTCCAGGTGTATTGTGTCAGGTCTTGTCTACTGTGTCAGGGCTACTGTGTCACGTCTACTCTGTCAGGTCACCTGTGTCAGGTCTTGTCTACTGTGTCAGGTCTACTGTGTCCGATCTACTGTGTCAGGTGTATTGTGTCAGGTCTTGTCTACTGTGTCAGGTCTACTGTGTCAAGTCTACTGTGTCAGGTCTTGTCTACTGTGTCAGGTCTTGTCTACTGTGTCAGGTCTGTCTACTGTGTCAGGTCTACTGCAGGTTCTGTCAGGTCTTGTCTGCTGTGTCAGGTCTACTGTGTCAGGTCTTGTCTACTGTGTCAGGTCTACTGTGTCAAGTTTACTGTGTCAGGTGTACTGTGTCAGGCCTTCTGTGTCAGGTGTTCTGTGTCAGGTCTTGTCTAATGTGTCAGGTCTACTGTGTCAGGTCTACTCTGTCAGGTCTACTATGTCAGGTGTACTGTGTCTGGTGTACTGTGTCAGGTCTTGTCTACTGTGTCAGGTATACTGTGTCATGTCTACTGTGTCAGGTCTTGTCTACTCTGTCAGGTCTACTGTGTCAGGTCTTGTCTACTGTGTCAGGTCTACTATGGCAGGTCTTGTCTGCTGTGTCAGGTCTACTGTGTCAGGTCTTGTCTAACGTATCAGGTCTACTGTCTCAGGTCTTGTCTAATGTGTCAGGTCTACTGTGTCAGGTCTACTGTGTCTGGTATGCTGTGTCATGTCTTGTCTAATGTGTCAGGTCTACTGCCAGGTCTACTGTGTCAGGTCTTGTCTAATGTGTCAGGTCTTCTGTGTCAGGTCTACTGTGTCAGGTCTACTGTGTCAGGTCTACTGTGTCAGGTATGCTGTGTCCAGTCTTCTGTGTCAGGTGTATTGTGTCATGTCTTGTCTACTGTGTCAGGTTTACTGTGTCAGGTATACTGTGTCAGGTATACTGTGTCAGGTATACTGTGTCAGGTCTTGTCTACTGTATCAGGTCTTGTCTACTGTGTCAGGTCTTGTCTACTGTGTCAGGTCTACGGTGTCAGGTCTACTGTGTCAAGTATGCTGTGTCAGGTCTACTGTGTCACGTCTACTGTGTCAGGTCTTGTCTACTGTGTCATGTCTACGGTGTCAGGTCTACTGTGTCAAGTATGCTGTGTCGGGTCTACTGTGCCAGGTCTACTGTCAGGTCTACTGTGTCAGGTCTTGTCTAATGTGTCAGGTCTACTGTGTCAGGACTACTGTGTCAAGTATGATGTCTCAGGTCTTGTCTATTGTGTCAGGTCTACAGTCATGTCTACTGTGTCAGGTCTTGTCTAATGTGTCAGGTATTCTGTGTCAGGTCTACTGTGTCAGGTCTACTGTGTCGGGTCTACTGTGTCAGGTATGCTTTGTCCGGGTCTTCTGTGTCAGGTGTATTGTGTCAGGTCTTGTCTACTGTGTCAGGTCTACTGTGTCACGTCTACTATGTCAGGTCACCTGTGTCAGGTCTTGTCTACTGTGTCAGGTCTACTGTGTCAGATATACTGTGTCAGGTGTATTGTGTCAGGTCTTGTCTACTGTGTCAGGTCTACTGTGTCAAGTCTACTTTGTCAGGTCTTGTCTACTGTGTCAGGTCTACTGTGTCAAGTCTACTGTGTAAGGGCTTGTCTACTGTGTCAGGTCTACTATGGCAGGTCTTGTCTGCTGTGTCAGGTCTACTGTGTCAGGTTTTGTCTAACGTATCAGGTCTACTGTCTCAGGTCTTGTCTAATGTGTCAGGTCTACTGTGTCAGGTCTACTGTGTCTGGTATGCTGTGTCATGTCTTGTCTAATGTGTCAGGTCTACTGCCAGGTCTACTGTGTCAGGTCTTGTCTAATGTGCCAGGTCTTCTGTGTCAGGTCTACTGTGTCAGGTCTACTGTGTCAGGTCTACTGTGTCAGGTATGCTGTGTCCAGTCTTCTGTGTCAGGTGTATTGTGTCATGTCTTGTCTACTGTGTCAGGTCTACTGTGTCAGGTATACTCTGTCAGGTATACTGTGTCAGGTATACTGTGTCAGGTCTTTTCTACTGTATCAGGTCTTGTCTACTGTGTCAGGTCTTGTCTACTGTGTCAGGTCTACGGTGTCAGGTCTACTGTGTCAAGTATGCTGTGTCAGGTCTACTGTGTCACGTCTACTGTGTCAGGTCTTGTCTACTGTGTCATGTCTACGGTGTCAGGTCTACTGTGTCAAGTATGCTGTGTCGGGTCTACTGTGCCAGGTCTACTGTCAGGTCTACTGTGTCAGGTCTTGTCTAATGTGTCAGGTCTACTGTGTCAGGACTACTGTGTCAAGTATGATGTCTCAGGTCTTGTCTATTGTGTCAGGTCTACAGTCATGTCTACTGTGTCAGGTCTTGTCTAATGTGTCAGGTATTCTGTGTCAGGTCTACTGTGTCAGGTCTACTGTGTCGGGTCTACTGTGTCAGGTATGCTTTGTCCGGTCTTCTGTGTCAGGTGTATTGTGTCAGGTCTTGTCTACTGTGTCAGGTCTACTGTGTCACGTCTACTATGTCAGGTCACCTGTGTCAGGTCTTGTCTACTGTGTCAGGTCTACTGTGTCAGATCTACTGTGTCAGGTGTACTGTGTCAGGTCTTGTCTACTGTGTCAGGTCTACTGTGTCAAGTCTACTTTGTCAGGTCTTGTCTACTGTGTCAGGTCTACTGTGTCAAGTCTACTGTGTAAGGGCTTGTCTACTGTGTCAGGTCTACTATGGCAGGTCTTGTCTGCTGTGTCAGGTCTACTGTGTCAGGTCTTGTCTAACGTGTCAGGTCTACTGTCTCAGGTCTTGTCTAATGTGTCAGGTCTACTGTGTCAGGTCTACTGTGTCTGGTATGCTGTGTCATGTCTTGTCTAATGTGTCAGGTCTACTGTCAGGTCTACTGTGTCAAGTATTGTCAATGTGTCAGGTCTTCTGTGTCAGGTCTACTGTGTCAGGTCTACTGTGTCAGGTATACTGTGTCAGGTATACTGTGTCCAGTCTTCTGTGTCAGGTGTATTGTGTCATGTCTTGTCTACTGTGTCAGGTCTACTGTGTCAGGTATACTGTGTCAGGTATACTGTGTCAGGTCATACTGTGTCAGGTCTGTCTACTGTGTCAGGTCTTGTCTACTGTGTCAGGTCTACTGTGTCAGGTCTACTGTGTCAAGTATGCTGTGTCAGGTCTCTTGTCACATTTACTGTGTCAGGTCTTGTCTACTGTGTCAGGTCTACTGTGTCAGGTCTACTGTGTCAAGTATGCTGTGTCGGTCTACTGTGCCAGGTCTACTGTCAGGTCTACTGTGTCAGGTCTTGTCTAATGTGTCAGGTCTACTGTGTCAGGTCTACTGTGTCAGGTCTACTGTGTCAGGTCTACTGTGTCAAGTATGATGTCTCAGGTCTTGTCTATTGTGTCAGGTCTACAGTCATGTCTACTGTGTCAGGTCTTGTCTAATGTGTCAGGTATTCTGGCGTGTCAGGTCTACTGTGTCGGGTCTACTGTGTCAGGTATGCTTTGTCCGGTCTTCTGTGTCAGGTGTATTGTGTCAGGTCTTGTCTACTGTGTCAGGTCTACTGTGTCAGAGTCTACTGTGTCAGGTCTTGTCTACTGTGTCAGGTCTACTGTGTCAGGTCTACTGTGTCAGGTCTTGTCTACTGTGTCAGGTCTTGTCTACTGTGTCAGGTCTTGTCTACTGTGTCAGGTCTTGTCTACTGTGTCAGGTATACGGTGTCAGGTCTACTGTGTCAGGTCTGTTGTGTCCAGTCTTCTGTGTCAGGTCTACTGTGTCAGGTCTTCTGTGTCAGGTCTTGTCTACTGTGTCAGGTCTAATGTTTTAAGGTCTTGTCTAATGTGTCAGTGTCTACTGTTGTAATGTCTACTGTGTCAGGTCTACTGTGTCAGGTCTACTGTGTCAGGTCTACTGTGTCAGGTCTACTGTGTCAGGTGTACTGTGTCAAGTATACTGTGTCAGGTCTTGTTTAATGTGTCAGGTCTACTCTGTCAGTTGTACTGTGTCATTATGCTGTGTCAGGTCTTATGTGTCAGGTGTACTGTGTCAGGACTTGTCTACTGTGTCTTGTCTACTGTGTCAGGTCTTGTCTGCTGTGTCAGGTCTACTGTGTCATGTCTACTGTGTCAGGTCTTGTCTATTGTGTCAGGTCTACTGTGTCAGGTCTTGTCTACTGTGTCAGGTCTACTGTGTCAAGTCTACTGTGTCAGGTGTACTGTGTCAGGTCTACTGTGTCATGTATACTGTGTCAGGTATACTGTGTAAGGTCTTGACTACTGTGTCAGGTCTACTGTGTCAGGTGTACAGTGTCAGTTCTACTGTCAGGTGTACTGTCTCAGGTCTACTGTGTCAGGTGTACTGTGTCAGGTCTTGTCTACTGTGTCAGGTCTTGTCTACTGTGTCAGGTCTTGTCTACTGTGTCAGGTCTATGGTGTCAGGTCTACTGTGTCAAGTATGCTGTGTCAGGTCTACTGTGTCACATCTACTGTGTCAGGTCTTGTCTACTGTGTCAGGTCTACAGTGTCAGGTCTACTGTGTCAAGTATGCTGTGTCAGGTCTACTGTGTCAGGTCTACTGTGTCAAGTATGATGTCTCAGGTCTTGTCTATTGTGTCAGGTCTACAGTCATGTCTACTGTGTCAGGTCTTGTCTAATGTGTCAGGTATTCTGTGTCAGGTCTACTGTGTCAGGTTTGTGTCACTGTGTCAGGTATGCTTTGTCCGGTCTTCTGTGTCAGGTGTATTGTGTCAGGTCTTGTCTACTGTGTCAGGTCTACTGTGTCACGTCTACTCTGTCAGGTCACCTGTGTCAGGTCTTGTCTACTGTGTCAGGTCTACTGTATCAGATATACTGTGTCAGGTGTATTGTGTCAGGTCTTGTCTACTGTGTCAGGTCTACTGTGTCAAGTCTACTGTGTCAGGTCTTGTTTACTGTGTCAGGTCTTGTCTACTGTGTCAGGTATTGTCTACTGTGTCAGGTCTACTGTGTCAAGTCTACTGTGTCAGGTGTGCTGTGTCAGGCCTTCTGTGTCAGGTGTACTGTGTCAGGTCTACTGTGTCAGGTCTTGTCTACTGTGTCAGGTCTACTGTGTCAGGTATACTGTGTCAGGTATACTGTGTCAGGTCTACTGTGTCAGGTATACTGTGTCAGGTATACTGTGTCAGGTATACTGTGTAAGGTCTTGACTACTGTGTCAGGTCTACTGTGTCAGGTGTACAGTGTCAGGTATACTGTCAGGTGTACTGTCTCAGGTCTACTGTGTCAGGTGTACTGTGTCAGGTCTACTGTGTCAGGTCTTGTCTACTGTGTCAGGTCTTGTCTACTGTGTCAGGTCTACGGTGTCAGGTGTACTGTGTCTGGTGTACTGTGTCAGGTCTTGTCTACTGTGTCAGGTATACTGTGCCAGGTCTACTGTGTCAGGTCTTGTCTGCTGTGTCAGGTCTACTGTGTCATGTCTACTGTGTGAGGTCTTGTCTACTGTGTCAGGTCTACTGTGTCAGGTCTTGTCTACTGTGTCAGGTCTACTATGGCAGGTCTTGTCTGCTGTGTCAGGTCTACTGTGTCAGGTCTTGTCTAACGTGTCAGGTCTACTGTCTCAGGTCTTGTCTAATGTGTCAGGTCTACTGTGTCAGGTCTACTGTGTCAGGTCTACTGTGTCAGGTCTACTGTGTCAGGTATGCTGTGTCCAGTCTTCTGTGTCAGGTGTATTATGTCATATCTTGTCTACTGTGTCAGGTATACTGTGTCAGGTCTACTGTGTCAGGTCTTGTCTACTGTGTCAGGTCTAATTTTTCAGGTCTTGTCTAATGTGTCATGTCTACTGTGTAATGTCTACTGTGTCAGGTCTACTGTGTAATGTCTACTGTGTCAGGTCTACTGTGTCAGGTCTACTGTGTCAGGTATACTGTGTCAGGTATACTGTGTCAGGTATACTGTGTAAGGTCTTGACTACTGTGTCAGGTCTACTGTGTCAGGTGTACAGTGTCAGGTCTACTGTCAGGTGTACTGTCTCAGGTCTACTGTGTCAGGTGTACTGTGTCAGGTCTACTGTGTCAGGTCTTGTCTACTGTGTCAGGTCTTGTCTACTGTGTCAGGTCTACGGTGTCAGGTCTACTGTGTCAAGTATGCTGTGTCAGGTCTTGTCTACTGTGTCAGGTCTACTGTCAGGTCTACTGTGTCAGGTCTACTGTGTCAGGTCTTGTCTACTGTGTCAGGTCTACTGTGTCAGGTCTTGTCTACTGTGTCAGGTCTACTATGGCAGGTCTTGTCTGCTGTGTCAGGTCTACTGTGTCAGGTCTTGTCTAACGTGTCAGGTCTACTGTCTCAGGTCTTGTCTAATGTGTCAGGTCTACTGTGTCAGGTCTACTGTATCTAGTATGCTGTGTCATGTCTTGTCTAATGTGTCAGGTCTTCTGTGTCAGGTCTACTGTGTCAGGTCTACTGTGTCAGGTCTACTGTGTCAGGTATGCTGTGTCCAGTCTTCTGTGTCAGGTATACTGTGTCAGGATGCTGTGTCCAGTCTTCTGTGTCAGGTGTATTGTGTCATATCTTGTCTACTGTGTCAGGTATACTGTGTCAGGTCTACTGTGTCAGGGTCTTGTCTACTGTGTCAGGTCTAAATTTTTTCAGGTCTTGTCTAATGTGTCATGTCTACTGTGTAATGTCTACTGTGTCAGGTCTACTGTGTAATGTCTACTGTGTCAGGTCTACTGTGTCAGGTCTACTGTGTCATGTCTACTGTGTCAGGTCTTGTCTATTGTGTCAGGTCTACTGTGTCAGGTCTTGTCTACTGTGTCAGGTCTACTGTGTCAAGTCTACTGTGTCAGGTCTACTGTGTCAAGTCTACTGTGTCATGTCTACTGTGTCATGTCTACTGTGTCAGGTCTTGTCTACTGTGTCAGGTCTACTGTGTCAGGTATACTGTGTCAGGTATACTGTGTCAGGTCTACTGTGTCAGGTATACTGTGTCAGGTATACTGTGTCAGGTATGCTTTGTCCGGTCTTCTGTGTCAGGTGTATTGTGTCAGGTCTTGTCTACTGTGTCAGGTCTACTGTGTCACGTCTACTATGTCAGGTCACCTGTGTCAGGTCTTGTCTACTGTGTCAGGTCTACTGTGTCAGATATACTGTGTCAGGTGTATTGTGTCAGGTCTTGTCTACTGTGTCAGGTCTACTGTGTCAAGTCTACTTTGTCAGGTCTTGTCTACTGTGTCAGGTCTACTGTGTCAAGTCTACTGTGTAAGGGCTTGTCTACTGTGTCAGGTCTACTATGGCAGGTCTTGTCTGCTGTGTCAGGTCTACTGTGTCAGGTCTTGTCTAACGTATCAGGTCTACTGTCTCAGGTCTTGTCTAATGTGTCAGGTCTACTGTGTCAGGTCTACTGTGTCTGGTATGCTGTGTCATGTCTTGTCTAATGTGTCAGGTCTACTGCCAGGTCTACTGTGTCAAGTATTGTCTAATATGTCAGGTCTTCTGTGTCAGGTCTACTGTGTCAGGTCTACTCTGTCAGGTATACTGTGTCAGGTATGCTGTGTCCAGTCTTCTGTGTCAGGTGTATTGTGTCATGTCTTGTCTACTGTGTCAGGTCTACTGTGTCAGGTATACTGTGTCAGGTATACTGTGTCAGGTATACTGTGTCAGGTCTTGTCTACTGTGTCAGGTCTTGTCTACTGTGTCAGGTCTACGGTGTCAGGTCTACTGTGTCAAGTATGCTGTGTCAGGTCTACTGTGTCACATTTACTGTGTCAGGTCTTGTCTACTGTGTCAGGTCTACGGTGTCAGGTCTACTGTGTCAAGTATGCTGTGTCAGGTCTACTGTGCCAGGTCTACTGTCAGGTCTACTGTGTCAGGTCTTGTCTAATGTGTCAGGTCTACTGTGTCAGGTCTACTGTGTCAGGTCTACTGTGTCAGGTCTACTGTGTCAAGTATGATGTCTCAGGTCTTGTCTATTGTGTCAGGTCTACAGTCATATCTACTGTGTCAGGTCTTGTCTAATGTGTCAGGTATTCTGTGTCAGGTCTACTGTGTCAGGTCTACTGTGTCGGGTCTACTGTGTCAGGTATGCTTTGTCCGGTCTTCTGTGTCAGGTGTATTGTGTCAGGTCTTGTCTACTGTGTCAGGTCTACTGTGTCACGTCTACTATGTCAGGTCACCTGTGTCAGGTCTTGTCTACTGTGTCAGGTCTACTGTGTCAAATATACTGTGTCAGGTGTATTGTGTCATGTCTTGTCTACTGTGTCAGGTCTACTGTGTCAAGTCTACTGTGTCAGGTCTTGTCTACTGTGTCAGGTCTACTGTGTCAAGTCTACTGTGTCAGGTCTTGTCTACTGTGTCAGGTCTACTGTGTCAAGTCTACTGTGTCAGGTCTTGTCTACTGTGTCAGGTCTTGTCTACTGTGTCAGGTCTTGTCTACTGTGTCAGGTCTTGTCTACTGTGTCAGGTATACGGTGTCAGGTCTACTGTGTCAGGTATGTTGTGTCCAGTCTTCTGTGTCAGGTCTACTGTGTCAGGTCTTCTGTGTCAGGTCTTGTCTACTGTGTCAGGTCTAATGTTTTAAGGTCTTGTCTAATGTGTCATGTCTACTGTGTAATGTCTACTGTGTCAGGTCTACTGTGTCAGGTCTACTGTGTCAGGTCTACTGTGTCAGGTCTACTGTGTCAGGTGTACTGTGTCAAGTATGCTGTGTCAGGTCTTGTTTAATGTGTCAGGTCTACTCTGTCAGTTGTACTGTGTCAATTATGCTGTGTCAGGTCTTATGTGTCAGGTGTACTGTGTCAGGACTTGTCTACTGTGTCTTGTCTACTGTGTCAGGTCTTGTCTGCTGTGTCAGGTCTACTGTGTCATGTCTACTGTGTCAGGTCTTGTCTATTGTGTCAGGTCTACTGTGTCTGGTCTTGTCTACTGTGTCAGGTCTACTGTGTCAAGTCTACTGTGTCAGGTGTACTGTGTCAGGTCTACTGTGTCATGTATACTGTGTCAGGTATACTGTGTAAGGTCTTGACTACTGTGTCAGGTCTACTGTGTCAGGTGTACAGTGTCAGTTCTACTGTCAGGTGTACTGTCTCAGGTCTACTGTGTCAGGTGTACTGTGTCAGGTCTTGTCTACTGTGTCAGGTCTTGTCTACTGTGTCAGGTCTTGTCTACTGTGTCAGGTCTATGGTGTCAGGTCTACTGTGCCCAAGTATGCTGTGTCAGGTCTACTGTGTCACATCTACTGTGTCAGGTCTTGTCTACTGTGTCAGGTCTACAGTGTCAGGTCTACTGTGTCAAGTATGCTGTGTCAGGTCTACTGTGTCAGGTCTACTGTGTCAAGTATGATGTCTCAGGTCTTGTCTATTGTGTCAGGTCTACAGTCATGTCTACTGTGTCAGGTCTTGTCTAATGTGTCAGGTATTCTGTGTCAGGTCTACTGTGTCAGGTCTACTGTGTCAGGTATGCTTTGTCCGGTCTTCTGTGTCAGGTGTATTGTGTCAGGTCTTGTCTACTGTGTCAGGTCTACTGTGTCACGTCTACTCTGTCAGGTCACCTGTGTCAGGTCTTGTCTACTGTGTCAGGTCTACTGTATCAGATATACTGTGTCAGGTGTATTGTGTCAGGTCTTGTCTACTGTGTCAGGTCTACTGTGTCAAGTCTACTGTGTCAGGTCTTGTTTACTGTGTCAGGTCTTGTCTACTGTGTCAGGTATTGTCTACTGTGTCAGGTCTACTGTGTCAAGTCTACTGTGTCAGGTGTACTGTGTCAGGCCTTCTGTGTCAGGTGTACTGTGTCAGGTCTACTGTGTCAGGTCTTGTCTACTGTGTCAGGTCTACTGTGTCAGGTATACTGTGTCAGGTATACTGTGTCAGGTCTACTGTGTCAGGTATACTGTGTCAGGTATACTGTGTCAGGTATACTGTGTAAGGTCTTGACTACTGTGTCAGGTCTACTGTGTCAGGTGTACAGTGTCAGGTATACTGTCAGGTGTACTGTCTCAGGTCTACTGTGTCAGGTGTACTGTGTCAGGTCTACTGTGTCAGGTCTTGTCTACTGTGTCAGGTCTTGTCTACTGTGTCAGGTCTACGGTGTCAGGTGTACTGTGTCTGGTGTACTGTGTCAGGTCTTGTCTACTGTGTCAGGTATACTGTGCCAGGTCTACTGTGTCAGGTCTTGTCTGCTGTGTCAGGTCTACTGTGTCATGTCTACTGTGTGAGGTCTTGTCTACTGTGTCAGGTCTACTGTGTCAGGTCTTGTCTACTGTGTCAGGTCTACTATGGCAGGTCTTGTCTGCTGTGTCAGGTCTACTGTGTCAGGTCTTGTCTAACGTGTCAGGTCTACTGTCTCAGGTCTTGTCTAATGTGTCAGGTCTACTGTGTCAGGTCTACTGTGTCAGGTCTACTGTGTCAGGTCTACTGTGTCAGGTATGCTGTGTCCAGTCTTCTGTGTCAGGTGTATTATGTCATATCTTGTCTACTGTGTCAGGTATACTGTGTCAGGTCTACTGTGTCAGGTCTTGTCTACTGTGTCAGGTCTAATTTTTCAGGTCTTGTCTAATGTGTCATGTCTACTGTGTAATGTCTACTGTGTCAGGTCTACTGTGTAATGTCTACTGTGTCAGGTCTACTGTGTCAGGTCTACTGTGTCAGGTATACTGTGTCAGGTATACTGTGTCAGGTATACTGTGTAAGGTCTTGACTACTGTGTCAGGTCTACTGTGTCAGGTGTACAGTGTCAGGTCTACTGTCAGGTGTACTGTCTCAGGTCTACTGTGTCAGGTGTACTGTGTCAGGTCTACTGTGTCAGGTCTTGTCTACTGTGTCAGGTCTTGTCTACTGTGTCAGGTCTACGGTGTCAGGTCTACTGTGTCAAGTATGCTGTGTCAGGTCTTGTCTACTGTGTCAGGTCTACTGTCAGGTCTACTGTGTCAGGTCTACTGTGTCAGGTCTTGTCTACTGTGTCAGGTCTACTGTGTCAGGTCTTGTCTACTGTGTCAGGTCTACTATGGCAGGTCTTGTCTGCTGTGTCAGGTCTACTGTGTCAGGTCTTGTCTAACGTGTCAGGTCTACTGTCTCAGGTCTTGTCTAATGTGTCAGGGTCTACTGTGTCAGGTCTACTGTATCTAGTATGCTGTGTCATGTCTTGTCTAATGTGTCAGGTCTTCTGTGTCAGGTCTACTGTGTCAGGTCTACTGTGTCAGGGTCTACTGTGTCAGGTATGCTGTGTCCAGTCTTCTGTGTCAGGTATACTGTGTCAGGTATGCTGTGTCCAGTCTTCTGTGTCAGGTGTATTATGTCATATCTTGTCTACGTGTCAGGTATACTGTGTCAGGTCTACTGTGTCAGGTCTTGTCTACTGTGTCAGGTCTAATTTTTTCAGGTCTTGTCTAATGTGTCATGTCTACTGTGTAATGTCTACTGTGTCAGGTCTACTGTGTAATGTCTACTGTGTCAGGGTCTACTGTGTCAGGTCTACTGTGTCATGTCTACTGTGTCAGGTCTTGTCTATTGTGTCAGGTCTACTGTGTCAGGTCTTGTCTACTGTGTCAGGTCTACTGTGTCAAGTCTACTGTGTCAGGTCTACTGTGTCAAGTCTACTGTGTCATGTCTACTGTGTCATGTCTACTGTGTCAGGTCTTGTCTACTGTGTCAGGTCTACTGTGTCAGGTATACTGTGTCAGGTATACTGTGTCAGGTCTACTGTGTCAGGTATACTGTGTCAGGTATACTGTGTCAGGTATACTGTGTAAGGTCTTGACTACTGTGTCAGGTCTACTGTGTCAGGTGTACAGTGTCAGGTCTACTGTCAGGGTGTACTGTCTCAGGTCTACTGTGTCAGGTGTACTGTGTCAGGTCTACTGTGTCAGGTCTTGTCTACTGTGTCAGGTCTTGTCTACTGTGTCAGGTCTACGGTGTCAGGTCTACTGTGTCAAGTATGCTGTGTCAGGTCTTGTCTACTGTGTCAGGTCTACTGTCAGGTCTACTGTGTCAGGTCTACTGTGTCAGGTCTTGTCTACTGTGTCAGGTCTACTGTGTCAGGTCTTGTCTACTGTGTCAGGTCTACTATGGCAGGTCTTGTCTGCTGTGTCAGGTCTACTGTGTCAGGTCTTGTCTAACGTGTCAGGTCTACTGTCTCAGGTCTTGTCTAATGTGTCAGGTCTACTGTGTCAGGTCTACTGTATCTAGTATGCTGTGTCATGTCTTGTCTAAGTGTCAGGGTCTTCTGTGTCAGGTCTACTGTGTCAGGTCTACTGTGTCAGGTCTACTGTGTCAGGTATGCTGTGTCCAGTCTTCTGTGTCAGGTATACTGTGTCATGTCTTGTCTACTGTGTCAGGTCTACTGTGTCAGGTATACTGTGTCAGGTGTACTGTGTCAGGTCTACTGTGTCAGGTCTTGTCTACTGTGTCAGGTCAAATTTTTTCAGGTCTTGTCTAATGTGTCATGTCTACTGTGTAATGTCTACTGTGTCAGGTCTACTGTGTAATGTCTACTGTGTCAGGTCTACTGTGTCAGGTCTACTGTGTCATGTCTACTGTGTCAGGTCTTGTCTATTGTGTCAGGTCTACTGTGTCAGGTGTACAGTGTCAGGTCTACTGTCAGGTGTACTGTCTCAGGTCTACTGTGTCAGGTGTACTGTGTCAGGTATACTGTGTCAGGGTCTTGTCTACTGTGTCAGGTCTTGTCTACTGTGTCAGGTCTACGGTGTCAGGTCTACTGTGTCAAGTATGCTGTGTCAGGTCTACTGTGTCACGTCTACTGTGTCAGGTCTTGTCTACGTGTCAGGTCTACTGTCAGGTCTACTGTGTCAGGTCTTGTCTAATGTGTCAGGTCTTCTGTGTCAGGTCTACTGTGTCAGTTCTACTGTGTCAAGTATGATGTCTCAGGTCTTGTCTATTGTGTCAGGTCTACAGTGTCAAGTCTACTGTGTCAGGTGTACTGTGTCAGGTCTTGTCTACTGTGTCAGGTCTACTGTGTCAGGTCTACTGTGTCAGGTCTTGTCTGCTGTCTCAGGTCTACTGTGTCATGTCTACTGTGTCAGGTCTTGTCTACTGTGTCATGTCTACTGTGTCATGTCTACTGTGTCAGGTCTTGTCTACTGTGTCAGGTCTACGGTGTCAGGTCTACTGTGTCAAGTATGCTGTGTCAGGTCTACTGTGTCACGTCTACTGTGTCAGGTCTTGTCTACTGTGTCAGGTCTACGGTGTCAGGTCTACTGTGTCATGTATGCTGTGTCAGGTCTACTGTGTCAGGTCTACTGTGTCAAGTATGATGTCTCAGGTCTTGTCTATTGTGTCAGGTCTACAGTCATGTCTACTGTGTCAGGTCTTGTCTAATGTGTCAGGTATTCTGTGTCAGGTCTACTGTGTCAGGTCTACTGTGTCAGGTATGCTTTGTCCGGTCTTCTGTGTCAGGTGTATTGTGTCAGGTCTTGTCTACTGTGTCAGGTCTACTGTGTCACGTCTACTCTGTCAGGTCACCTGTGTCAGGTCTTGTCTACTGTGTCAGGTCTACTGTATCAGATATACTGTGTCAGGTGTATTGTGTCAGGTCTTGTCTACTGTGTCAGGTCTACTGTGTCAAGTCTACTGTGTCAGGTCTTGTCTACTGTGTCAGGTCTTGTCTACTGTGTCAGGTATTGTCTACTGTGTCAGGTCTACTGTGTCAAGTCTACTGTGTCAGGTGTACTGTGTCAGGCCTTCTGTGTCAGGTGTACTGTGTCAGGTCTTGTCTACTGTGTCAGGTATTGTCTACTGTGTCAGGTCTACTGTGTCAAGTCTACTGTGTCAGGTGTACTGTGTCAGGCCTTCTGTGTCAGGCCTTCTGTGTCAGGTCTACTGTGTCAGGTCTACTCTGTCAGGTGTACTGTGTCTGGTGTACTGTGTCAGGTCTTGTCTACTGTGTCAGGTATACTGTGTCATATCTACTGTGTCAGGTCTTGTCTACTGTGTCAGGTCTACTGTGTCAGGTCTTGTCTACTGTGTCAGGTCTACTATGGCAGGTCTTGTCTGCTGTGTCAGGTCTACTGTGTCAGGTCTTGTCTAACGTATCAGGTCTACTGTCTCAGGTCTTGTCTAATGTGTCAGGTCTACTGTGTCAGGTCTACTGTGTCTGGTATGCTGTGTCATGTCTTGTCTAATGTGTCAGGTCTACTGCCAGGTCTACTGTGTCAGGTCTTGTCTAATGTGTCAGGTCTTCTGTGTCAGGTCTACTGTGTCAGGTCTACTGTGTCAGGTCTACTGTGTCAGGTCTACTGTGTCAAGTCTACTGTGTCATGTCTACTGTGTCATGTCTACTGTGTCAGGTCTTGTCTACTGTGTCAGGTCTACTGTGTCAGGTATACTGTGTCAGGTATACTGTGTCAGGTCTACTGTGTCAGGTATACTGTGTCAGGTATACTGTGTCAGGTATACTGTGTAAGGTCTTGACTTCTGTGTCAGGTCTACTGTGTCAGGTGTACAGTGTCAGGTCTACTGTCAGGTGTACTGTCTCAGGTCTACTGTGTCAGGTGTACTGTGTCAGGTCTACTGTGTCAGGTCTTGTCTACTGTGTCAGGTCTTGTCTACTGTGTCAGGTCTACGGTGTCAGGTCTACTGTGTCAAGTATGCTGTGTCAGGTCTTGTCTACTGTGTCAGGTCTACTGTCAGGTCTACTGTGTCAGGTCTACTGTGTCAGGTCTTGTCTACTGTGTCAGGTCTACTGTGTCAGGTCTTGTCTACTGTGTCAGGTCTACTATGGCAGGTCTTGTCTGCTGTGTCAGGTCTACTGTGTCAGGTCTTGTCTAACGTGTCAGGTCTACTGTCTCAGGTCTTGTCTAATGTGTCAGGTCTACTGTGTCAGGTCTACTGTGTCTAGTATGCTGTGTCATGTCTTGTCTAATGTGTCAGGTCTTCTGTGTCAGGTCTACTGTGTCAGGTCTACTGTGTCAGGTCTACTGTGTCAGGTATGCTGTGTCCAGTCTTCTGTGTCAGGTATACTGTGTCATGTCTTGTCTACTGTGTCAGGTCTACTGTGTCAGGTATACTGTGTCAGGTGTACTGTGTCAGGTCTACTGTGTCAGGTCTTGTCTACTGTGTCAGGTCAAATTTTTTTCAGGTCTTGTCTAATGTGTCATGTCTACTGTGTAATGTCTACTGTGTCAGGTCTACTGTGTAATGTCTACTGTGTCAGGTCTACTGTGTCAGGTCTACTGTGTCATGTCTACTGTGTCAGGTCTTGTCTATTGTGTCAGGTCTACTGTGTCAGGTGTACAGTGTCAGGTCTACTGTCAGGTGTACTGTCTCAGGTCTACTGTGTCAGGTGTACTGTGTCAGGTATACTGTGTCAGGTCTTGTCTACTGTGTCAGGTCTTGTCTACTGTGTCAGGTCTACGGTGTCAGGTCTACTGTGTCAAGTATGCTGTGTCAGGTCTACTGTGTCACGTCTACTGTGTCAGGTCTTGTCTACTGTGTCAGGTCTACGGTGTCAGGTCTACTGTGTCAAGTATGCTGTGTCAGGTCTACTGTGTCACGTCTACTGTGTCAGGTCTTGTCTACTGTGTCAGGTGTACAGTGTCAGTTCTACTGTAAGGTGTACTGTCTCAGGTCTACTGTGTCAGGTGTACTGTGTCAGGTCTTGTCTACTGTGTCAGGTCTTGTCTACTGTGTCAGGTCTTGTCTACTGTGTCAGGTCTACGGTGTCAGGTCTACTGTGTCAAGTATGCTGTGTCAGGTCTACTGTGTCACATCTACTGTGTCAGGTCTTGTCTACTGTGTCAGGTCTACAGTGTCAGGTCTACTGTGTCAGGTATGTCTGTGTCAGGTCTACTGTGTCAGGTCTACTGTGTCAAGTATGATGTCTCAGGTCTTGTCTATTGTGTCAGGTCTACAGTCATGTCTACTGTGTCAGGGTCTTGTCTAATGTGTCAGGTATTCTGTGTCAGGTCTACTGTGTCAGGTCTACTGTGTCAGGTATGCTTTGTCCGGTCTTCTGTGTCAGGTGTATTGTGTCAGGTCTTGTCTACTGTGTCAGGTCTACTGTGTCACGTCTACTCTGTCAGGTCACCTGTGTCAGGTCTTGTCTACTGTGTCAGGTCTACTGTGTCAGATATACTGTGTCAGGTGTATTGTGTCAGGTCTTGTCTACTGTGTCAGGTCTACTGTGTCAAGTCTACTGTGTCAGGTCTTGTCTACTGTGTCAGGTCTTGTCTACTGTGTCAGGTATTGTCTACTGTGTCAGGTCTACTGTGTCAAGTCTACTGTGTCAGGTGTACTGTGTCAGGCCTTCTGTGTCAGGTGTACTGTGTCAGGTCTACTGTGTCAGGTCTTGTCTACTGTGTCAGGTCTACTGTGTCAGGTATACTGTGTCAGGTATACTGTGTCAGGTCTACTGTGTCAGGTATACTGTGTCAGGTATACTGTGTCAGGTATACTGTGTAAGGTCTTGACTACTGTGTCAGGTCTACTGTGTCAGGTGTACAGTGTCAGGTATACTGTCAGGTGTACTGTCTCAGGTCTACTGTGTCAGGTGTACTGTGTCAGGTCTACTGTGTCAGGTCTTGTCTACTGTGTCAGGTCTTGTCTACTGTGTCAGGTCTACGGTGTCAGGTGTACTGTGTCTGGTGTACTGTGTCAGGTCTTGTCTACTGTGTCAGGTATACTGTGCCAGGTCTACTGTGTCAGGTCTTGTCTGCTGTGTCAGGTCTACTGTGTCATGTCTACTGTGTGAGGTCTTGTCTACTGTGTCAGGTCTACTGTGTCAGGTCTTGTCTACTGTGTCAGGTCTACTATGGCAGGTCTTGTCTGCTGTGTCAGGTCTACTGTGTCAGGTCTTGTCTAACGTGTCAGGTCTACTGTCTCAGGTCTTGTCTAATGTGTCAGGTCTACTGTGTCAGGTCTACTGTGTCAGGTCTACTGTGTCAGGTCTACTGTGTCAGGTATGCTGTGTCCAGTCTTCTGTGTCAGGTGTATTATGTCATATCTTGTCTACTGTGTCAGGTATACTGTGTCAGGTCTACTGTGTCAGGTCTTGTCTACTGTGTCAGGTCTAATTTTTTCAGGTCTTGTCTAATGTGTCATGTCTACTGTGTAATGTCTACTGTGTCAGGTCTACTGTGTAATGTCTACTGTGTCAGGTCTACTGTGTCAGGTCTACTGTGTCAGGTATACTGTGTCAGGTATACTGTGTCAGGTATACTGTGTAAGGTCTTGACTACTGTGTCAGGTCTACTGTGTCAGGTGTACAGTGTCAGGTCTACTGTCAGGTGTACTGTCTCAGGTCTACTGTGTCAGGTGTACTGTGTCAGGTCTACTGTGTCAGGTCTTGTCTACTGTGTCAGGTCTTGTCTACTGTGTCAGGTCTACGGTGTCAGGTCTACTGTGTCAGGTATGCTGTGTCAGGTCTTGTCTACTGTGTCAGGTCTACTGTCAGGTCTACTGTCAGGTCTACTGTGTCAGGTCTTGTCTACTGTGTCAGGTCTACTGTGTCAGGTCTTGTCTACTGTGTCAGGTCTACTATGGCAGGTCTTGTCTGCTGTGTCAGGTCTACTGTGTCAGGTCTTGTCTAACGTGTCAGGTCTACTGTCTCAGGTCTTGTCTAATGTGTCAGGTCTACTGTGTCAGGTCTACTGTGTCTAGTATGCTGTGTCATGTCTTGTCTAATGTGTCAGGTCTTCTGTGTCAGGTCTACTGTGTCAGGTCTACTGTGTCAGGTCTACTGTGTCAGGTATGCTGTGTCCAGTCTTCTGTGTCAGGTATACTGTGTCAGGTATGCTGTGTCCAGTCTTCTGTGTCAGGTGTATTATGTCATATCTTGTCTACTGTGTCAGGTATACTGTGTCAGGTCTACTGTGTCAGGTCTTGTCTACTGTGTCAGGTCTAATTTTTTCAGGTCTTGTCTAATGTGTCATGTCTACTGTGTAATGTCTACTGTGTCAGGTCTACTGTGTAATGTCTACTGTGTCAGGTCTACTGTGTCAGGTCTACTGTGTCATGTCTACTGTGTCAGGTCTTGTCTATTGTGTCAGGTCTACTGTGTCAGGTCTTGTCTACTGTGTCAGGTCTACTGTGTCAAGTCTACTGTGTCAGGTCTACTGTGTCAAGTCTACTGTGTCATGTCTACTGTGTCATGTCTACTGTGTCAGGTCTTGTCTACTGTGTCAGGTCTACTGTGTCAGGTATACTGTGTCAGGTATACTGTGTCAGGTCTACTGTGTCAGGTATACTGTGTCAGGTATACTGTGTCAGGTATACTGTGTAAGGTCTTGACTACTGTGTCAGGTCTACTGTGTCAGGTGTACAGTGTCAGGTCTACTGTCAGGTGTACTGTCTCAGGTCTACTGTGTCAGGTGTACTGTGTCAGGTCTACTGTGTCAGGTCTTGTCTACTGTGTCAGGTCTTGTCTACTGTGTCAGGTCTACGGTGTCAGGTCTACTGTGTCAAGTATGCTGTGTCAGGTCTTGTCTACTGTGTCAGGTCTACTGTCAGGTCTACTGTGTCAGGTCTACTGTGTCAGGTCTTGTCTACTGTGTCAGGTCTACTGTGTCAGGTCTTGTCTACTGTGTCAGGTCTACTATGGCAGGTCTTGTCTGCTGTGTCAGGTCTACTGTGTCAGGTCTTGTCTAACGTGTCAGGTCTACTGTCTCAGGTCTTGTCTAATGTGTCAGGTCTACTGTGTCAGGTCTACTGTATCTAGTATGCTGTGTCATGTCTTGTCTAATGTGTCAGGTCTTCTGTGTCAGGTCTACTGTGTCAGGTCTACTGTGTCAGGTCTACTGTGTCAGGTATGCTGTGTCCAGTCTTCTGTGTCAGGTATACTGTGTCATGTCTTGTCTACTGTGTCAGGTCTACTGTGTCAGGTATACTGTGTCAGGTGTACTGTGTCAGGTCTACTGTGTCAGGTCTTGTCTACTGTGTCAGGTCAAATTTTTTCAGGTCTTGTCTAATGTGTCATGTCTACTGTGTAATGTCTACTGTGTCAGGTCTACTGTGTAATGTCTACTGTGTCAGGTCTACTGTGTCAGGTCTACTGTGTCATGTCTACTGTGTCAGGTCTTGTCTATTGTGTCAGGTCTACTGTGTCAGGCTTGTACAGTGTCAGGTCTACTGTCAGGTGTACTGTCTCAGGTCTACTGTGTCAGGTGTACTGTGTCAGGTATACTGTGTCAGGTCTTGTCTACTGTGTCAGGTCTTGTCTACTGTGTCAGGTCTACGGTGTCAGGTCTACTGTGTCAAGTATGCTGTGTCAGGTCTACTGTGTCACGTCTACTGTGTCAGGTCTTGTCTACTGTGTCAGGTCTACTGTCAGGTCTACTGTGTCAGGTCTTGTCTAATGTGTCAGGTCTTCTGTGTCAGGTCTACTGTGTCAGGTCTACTGTGTCAAGTATGATGTCTCAGGTCTTGTCTATTGTGTCAGGTCTACAGTGTCAAGTCTACTGTGTCAGGTGTACTGTGTCAGGTCTTGTCTACTGTGTCAGGTCTACTGTGTCAGGTCTACTGTGTCAGGTCTTGTCTGCTGTCTCAGGTCTACTGTGTCATGTCTACTGTGTCAGGTCTTGTCTACTGTGTCATGTCTACTGTGTCATGTCTACTGTGTCAGGTCTTGTCTACTGTGTCAGGTCTACGGTGTCAGGTCTACTGTGTCAAGTATGCTGTGTCAGGTCTACTGTGTCACGTCTACTGTGTCAGGTCTTGTCTACTGTGTCAGGTCTACGGTGTCAGGTCTACTGTGTCCAAGTATGCTGTGTCAGGTCTACTGTGTCAGGTCTACTGTGTCAAGTATGATGTCTCAGGTCTTGTCTATTGTGTCAGGTCTACAGTCATGTCTACTGTGTCAGGTCTTGTCTAATGTGTCAGGTATTCTGTGTCAGGTCTACTGTGTCAGGTCTACTGTGTCAGGTATGCTTTGTCCGGTCTTCTGTGTCAGGTGTATTGTGTCAGGTCTTGTCTACTGTGTCAGGTCTACTGTGTCACGTCTACTCTGTCAGGTCACCTGTGTCAGGTCTTGTCTACTGTGTCAGGTCTACTGTATCAGATATACTGTGTCAGGTGTATTGTGTCAGGTCTTGTCTACTGTGTCAGGTCTACTGTGTCAAGTCTACTGTGTCAGGTCTTGTCTACTGTGTCAGGTCTTGTCTACTGTGTCAGGTATTGTCTACTGTGTCAGGTCTACTGTGTCAAGTCTACTGTGTCAGGTGTACTGTGTCAGGCCTTCTGTGTCAGGTGTACTGTGTCAGGTCTTGTCTACTGTGTCAGGTATTGTCTACTGTGTCAGGTCTACTGTGTCAAGTCTACTGTGTCAGGTGTACTGTGTCAGGCCTTCTGTGTCAGGCCTTCTGTGTCAGGTCTACTGTGTCAGGTCTACTCTGTCAGGTGTACTGTGTCTGGTGTACTGTGTCAGGTCTTGTCTACTGTGTCAGGTATACTGTGTCATATCTACTGTGTCAGGTCTTGTCTACTGTGTCAGGTCTACTGTGTCAGGTCTTGTCTACTGTGTCAGGTCTACTATGGCAGGTCTTGTCTGCTGTGTCAGGTCTACTGTGTCAGGTCTTGTCTAACGTGTCAGGTCTACTGTCTCAGGTCTTGTCTAATGTGTCAGGTCTACTGTGTCAGGTCTACTGTGTCTGGTATGCTGTGTCATGTCTTGTCTAATGTGTCAGGTCTACTGCCAGGTCTACTGTGTCAGGTCTTGTCTAATGTGTCAGGTCTTCTGTGTCAGGTCTACTGTGTCAGGTCTACTGTGTCAGGTCTACTGTGTCAGGTCTACTGTGTCAGGTCTACTGTGTCATGTCTACTGTGTCATGTCTACTGTGTCAGGTCTTGTCTACTGTGTCAGGTCTACTGTGTCAGGTATACTGTGTCAGGTATACTGTGTCAGGTCTACTGTGTCAGGTATACTGTGTCAGGTATACTGTGTCAGGTATACTGTGTAAGGTCTTGACTACTGTGTCAGGTCTACTGTGTCAGGTGTACAGTGTCAGGTCTACTGTCAGGTGTACTGTCTCAGGTCTACTGTGTCAGGTGTACTGTGTCAGGTCTACTGTGTCAGGTCTTGTCTACTGTGTCAGGTCTTGTCTACTGTGTCAGGGTCTACGGTGTCAGGTCTACTGTGTCAAGTATGCTGTGTCAGGTCTTGTCTACTGTGTCAGGTCTACTGTCAGGTCTACTGTGTCAGGTCTACTGTGTCAGGTCTTGTCTACTGTGTCAGGTCTACTGTGTCAGGTCTTGTCTACTGTGTCAGGTCTACTATGGCAGGTCTTGTCTGCTGTGTCAGGTCTACTGTGTCAGGTCTTGTCTAACGTGTCAGGTCTACTGTCTCAGGTCTTGTCTAATGTGTCAGGTCTACTGTGTCAGGTCTACTGTATCTAGTATGCTGTGTCATGTCTTGTCTAATGTGTCAGGTCTTCTGTGTCAGGTCTACTGTGTCAGGTCTGGGTCTACTGTGTCAGGTATGCTGTGTCCAGTCTTCTGTGTCAGGTATACTGTGTCATGTCTTGTCTACTGTGTCAGGTCTACTGTGTCAGGTATACTGTGTCAGGTGTACTGTGTCAGGTCTACTGTGTCAGGTCTTGTCTACTGTGTCAGGTCAAATTTTTCAGGTCTTGTCTAATGTGTCATGTCTACTGTGTATGTCTACTGTGTCAGGTCTACTGTGTGTCTACTGTGTCAGGTCTACTGTGTCAGGTCTACTGTGTCATGTCTACTGTGTCAGGTCTTGTCTATTGTGTCAGGTCTACTGTGTCAGGTGTACTGTGTCAGGTCTACTGTCAGGTGTACTGTCTCAGGTCTACTGTGTCAGGTGTACTGTGTCAGGTATACTGTGTCAGGTCTTGTCTACTGTGTCAGGTCTTGTCTACTGTGTCAGGTCTACGGTGTCAGGTCTACTGTGTCAAGTATGCTGTGTCAGGTCTACTGTGTCACGTCTACTGTGTCAGGTCTTGTCTACTGTGTCAGGTCTACGGTGTCAGGTCTACTGTGTCAAGTATGCTGTGTCAGGTCTACTGTGCCAGGTCTACTGTCAGGTCTACTGTGTCAGGTCTTGTCTAATGTGTCAGGTCTACTGTGTCAGGTCTACTGTGTCAGGTCTACTGTGTCAAGTATGATGTCTCAGGTCTTGTCTATTGTGTCAGGTCTACAGTCATGTCTACTGTGTCAGGTCTTGTCTAATGTGTCAGGTATTCTGTGTCAGGTCTACTGTGTCAGGTCTACTGTGTCGGGTCTACTGTGTCAGGTATGCTTTGTCCGGTCTTCTGTGTCAGGTGTATTGTGTCAGGTCTTGTCTACTGTGTCAGGTCTACTGTGTCACGTCTACTATGTCAGGTCACCTGTGTCAGGTCTTGTCTACTGTGTCAGGTCTACTGTGTCAGATATACTGTGTCAGGTGTATTGTGTCAGGTCTTGTCTACTGTGTCAGGTCTACTGTGTCAAGTCTACTTTGTCAGGTCTTGTCTACTGTGTCAGGTCTACTGTGTCAAGTCTACTGTGTAAGGTCTTGTCTACTGTGTCAGGTCTTGTCTACTGTGTCAGGACTTGTCTACTGTGTCAGGTCTGCTGTTGCAGGTCTTCTCTGTCAGGTCTTGTCTGCTGTGTCAGGTCTACTGTGTCAGGTCTTGTCTACTGTGTCAGGTCTACTGTGTCAAGTCTACTGTGTCAGGTGTACTGTGTCAGGCCTTCTGTGTCAGGTGTACTGTGTCAGGTCTTGTCTAATGTGTCAGGTCTACTGTGTCAGGTCTACTCTGTCAGGTCTACTATGTCAGGTGTACTGTGTCTGGTGTACTGTGTCAGGTCTTGTCTACTGTGTCAGGTATACTGTGCCAGGTCTACTGTGTCAGGTCTTGTCTGCTGTGTCAGGTCTACTGTGTCATGTCTACTGTGTGAGGTCTTGTCTACTGTGTCAGGTCTACTGTGTCAGGTCTTGTCTACTGTGTCAGGTCTACTATGGCAGGTCTTGTCTGCTGTGTCAGGTCTACTGTGTCAGGTCTTGTCTAACGTGTCAGGTCTACTGTCTCAGGTCTTGTCTAATGTGTCAGGTCTACTGTGTCAGGTCTACTGTGTCTAGTATGCTGTGTCATGTCTTGTCTAATGTGTCAGGTCTTCTGTGTCAGGTCTACTGTGTCAGGTCTACTGTGTCAGGTCTACTGTGTCAGGTATGCTGTGTCCAGTCTTCTGTGTCAGGTGTATTATGTCATATCTTGTCTACTGTGTCAGGTATACTGTGTCAGGTCTACTGTGTCAGGTCTTGTCTACTGTGTCAGGTCTAATTTTTTTCAGGTCTTGTCTAATGTGTCATGTCTACTGTGTAATGTCTACTGTGTCAGGTCTACTGTGTAATGTCTACTGTGTCAGGTCTACTGTGTCATGTCTACTGTGTCGGTCTTGTCTATTGTGTCAGGTCTACTGTGTCAGGTCTTGTCTAATGTGGGTCTTCTGTGTCAGGTCTACTGTGTCAGTTCTACGTGTCAAGAGAGTCTCAGGTCTTGTCTACTGTGTCAGGTCTACTGTATCAGAACTGTGTCAGTTGTGTCAGGTCTTGTCTACTGTGTCAGGTCTACTGTGTCAAGTCTACTGTGTCAGGTCTTGTCTACTGTGTCAGGTCTTGTCTACTGTGTCAGGTATTGTCTACTGTGTCAGGTCTACTGTGTCAAGTCTACTGTGTCGGGTGTGGGCCTTCGTGTCAGGTGTACTGTGTCAGGTCTACTGTGTCAGGTCTTGTCTACTGTGTCAGGTCTACTGTGTCAGGTATACTGTGTCAGGTATACTGTGTCAGGTCTACTGTGTCAGGTATACTGTGTCAGGTATACTGTGTCAGGTATACTGTGTAAGGTCTTGACTACTGTGTCAGGTCTACTGTGTCAGGTGTACAGTGTCAGGTATACTGTCAGGTGTACTGTCTCAGGTCTACTGTGTCAGGTGTACTGTGTCAGGTCTACTGTGTCAGGTCTTGTCTACTGTGTCAGGTCTTGTCTACTGTGTCAGGTCTACGGTGTCAGGTGTACTGTGTCTGGTGTACTGTGTCAGGTCTTGTCTACTGTGTCAGGTATACTGTGCCAGGTCTACTGTGTCAGGTCTTGTCTGCTGTGTCAGGTCTACTGTGTCATGTCTACTGTGTGAGGTCTTGTCTACTGTGTCAGGTCTACTGTGTCAGGTCTTGTCTACTGTGTCAGGTCTACTATGGCAGGTCTTGTCTGCTGTGTCAGGTCTACTGTGTCAGGTCTTGTCTAACGTGTCAGGTCTACTGTCTCAGGTCTTGTCTAATGTGTCAGGTCTACTGTGTCAGGTCTACTGTGTCAGGTCTACTGTGTCAGGTCTACTGTGTCAGGTATGCTGTGTCCAGTCTTCTGTGTCAGGTGTATTGTGTCATGTCTTGTCTACTGTGTCAGGTATACTGTGTCAGGTCTACTGTGTCAGGTCTTGTCTACTGTGTCAGGTCTAATTTTTTCAGGTCTTGTCTAATGTGTCATGTCTACTGTGTAATGTCTACTGTGTCAGGTCTACTGTGTAATGTCTACTGTGTCAGGTCTACTGTGTCAGGTCTACTGTGTCATGTATACTGTGTCAGCTGTATATTGTGTCAGGTATACTGTGTAAGGTCTTGACTACTGTGTCAGGTCTACTGTGTCAGGTCTACAGTGTCAGGTCTACTGTCAGGTGTACTGTGTCAGGTCTACTGTGTCAGGTGTACTGTGTCAGGTCTACTGTGTCAGGTCTTGTCTACTGTGTCAGGTTGTCTACTGTGTCAGGTCTACGGTGTCAGGTATACTGTGTCAAGTATGCTGTGTCAGGTCTTGTCTACTGTGTCAGGTCTACTGTCAGGTCTACTGTGTCAGGTCTACTGTGTCAGGTCTTGTCTACTGTGTCAGGTCTACTGTGTCAGGTCTTGTCTACTGTGTCAGGTCTACTATGGCAGGTCTTGTCTGCTGTGTCAGGTCTACTGTGTCAGGTCTTGTCTAACGTGTCAGGTCTACTGTCTCAGGTCTTGTCTAATGTGTCAGGTCTACTGTGTCAGGTCTACTGTATCTAGTATGCTGTGTCATGTCTTGTCTAATGTGTCAGGTCTTCTGTGTCAGGTCTACTGTGTCAGGTCTACTGTGTCAGGTCTACTGTGTCAGGTATGCTGTGTCCAGTCTTCTGTGTCAGGTGTACTGTGTCACTGTCCTGTCTACTGTGTCAGGTGTATTATGTCATATTGTATACTGTGTCAGGTATACTGTGTCAGGTCTACTGTGTCAGGTCTTGTCTACTGTGTCAGGTCTAATTTTTTCAGGTCTTGTCTAATGTGTCATGTCTACTGTGTAATGTCTACTGTGTCAGGTCTACTGTGTAATGTCTACTGTGTCAGGTCTACTGTGTCAGGTCTACTGTGTCATGTCTACTGTGTCAGGTCTTGTCTATTGTGTCAGGTCTACTGTGTCAGGTCTTGTCTACTGTGTCAGGTCTACTGTGTCAAGTCTACTGTGTCAGGTCTACTGTGTCAAGTCTACTGTGTCATGTCTACTGTGTCATGTCTACTGTGTCAGGTCTTGTCTACTGTGTCAGGTCTACTGTGTCAGGTATACTGTGTCAGGTATACTGTGTCAGGTCTACTGTGTCAGGTATACTGTGTCAGGTATACTGTGTCAGGTATACTGTGTAAGGTCTTGACTACTGTGTCAGGTCTACTGTGTCAGGTGTACAGTGTCAGGTCTACTGTCAGGTGTACTGTCTCAGGTCTACTGTGTCAGGTGTACTGTGTCAGGTCTACTGTGTCAGGTCTTGTCTACTGTGTCAGGTCTTGTCTACTGTGTCAGGTCTACGGTGTCAGGTCTACTGTGTCAAGTATGCTGTGTCAGGTCTTGTCTACTGTGTCAGGTCTACTGCCAGGTCTACTGTGTCAGGTCTACTGTGTCAGGTCTTGTCTACTGTGTCAGGTCTACTGTGTCAGGTCTTGTCTACTGTGTCAGGTCTACTATGGCAGGTCTTGTCTGCTGTGTCAGGTCTACTGTGTCAGGTCTTGTCTAACGTGTCAGGTCTACTGTCTCAGGTCTTGTCTAATGTGTCAGGTCTACTGTGTCAGGTCTACTGTATCTAGTATGCTGTGTCATGTCTTGTCTAATGTGTCAGGTCTTCTGTGTCAGGTCTACTGTGTCAGGTCTACTGTGTCAGGTCTACTGTGTCAGGTATGCTGTGTCCAGTCTTCTGTGTCAGGTGTATTGTGTCATGTCTTGTCTACTGTGTCAGGTCTACTGTGTCAGGTATGCTGTGTCAGGTGTACTGTGTCAGGTCTACTGTGTCAGGTCTTGTCTACTGTGTCAGGTCAAATTTTTTTCAGGTCTTGTCTAATGTGTCATGTCTACTGTGTAATGTCTACTGTGTCAGGTCTACTGTGTAATGTCTACTGTGTCAGGTCTACTGTGTCAGGTCTACTGTGTCATGTCTACTGTGTCAGGTCTTGTCTATTGTGTCAGGTCTACTGTGTCAGGTCTTGTCTACAGTGTCAGGTCTACTGTCAGGTGTACTGTCTCAGGTCTACTGTGTCAGGTCTACTGTGTCATGTATACTGTGTCAGTTGTCTACTGTGTCAGGTCTTGTCTACTGTGTCATGTCTACGGTGTCAGGTCTACTGTGTCAAGTATGCTGTGTCAGGTCTACTGTGTCACGTCTACTGTGTCAGGTCTTGTCTACTGTGTCAGGTCTACTGTGTCAGGTCTACTGTGTAAGGTCTTGTCTAATGTGTCAGGTCTTCTGTGTCAGGTCTACTGTGTCAGGTCTACTGTGTCAGGTATGATGTCTCAGGTCTTGTCTATTGTGTCAGGTCTACAGTGTCAAGTCTACTGTGTCAGGTCTTGTTACTGTGTCAGGTCTTGTCTACTGTGTCAGGTCTACTGTGTCAGGTCTACTGTGTCAGGTCTTGTCTGCTGTCTCAGGTCTACTGTGTCACGTCTACTGTGTCAGGTCTTGTCTACTGTGTCATGTCTACTGTGTCATGTCTACTGTGTCAGGTCTTGTCTACTGTGTCAGGTCTACGGTGTCAGGTCTACTGTGTCAAGTATGCTGTGTCAGGTCTACTGTGTCACGTCTACTGTGTCAGGTCTTGTCTACTGTGTCAGGTCTACGGTGTCAGGTCTACTGTGTCAAGTATGCTGTGTCAGGTCTACTGTGTCAGGTCTACTGTGTCAAGATGATGTCTCAGGTCTTGTCTATTGTGTCAGGTCTACAGTCATGTCTACTGTGTCAGGTCTTGTCTAATGTGTCAGGTATTCTGTGTCAGGTCTACTGTGTCAGGTCTACTGTGTCAGGTATGCTTTGTCCGGTCTTCTGTGTCAGGTGTATTGTGTCAGGTCTTGTCTACTGTGTCAGGTCTACTGTGTCAGGTCTACTCTGTCAGGTCTACTATGTCAGGTGTACTGTGTCTGGTGTACTGTGTCAGGTCTTGTCTACTGTGTCAGGTATACTGTGCCAGGTCTACTGTGTCAGGTCTTGTCTGCTGTGTCAGGTCTACTGTGTCATGTCTACTGTGTGAGGTCTTGTCTACTGTGTCAGGTCTACTGTGTCAGGTCTTGTCTACTGTGTGCAGGTCTGCTATGGCAGGTCTTGTCTGCTGTGTCAGGTCTACTGTGTCAGGTCTTGTCTAACGTGTCAGGTCTACTGTCTCAGGTCTTGTCTAATGTGTCAGGTCTACTGTGTCAGGTCTACTGTGTCTAGTATGCTGTGTCATGTCTTGTCTAATGTGTCAGGTCTTCTGTGTCAGGTCTACTGTGTCAGGGTCTACTGTGTCAGGTGTACTGTGTCAGGTCTACTGTGTCAGGTCTTGTCTACTGTGTCAGGTTGTCTACTGTGTCAGGTCTACGGTGTCAGGTCTACTGTGTCAAGTGTGCTGTGTCAGGTCTTGTCTACTGTGTCAGGTCTACTGTCAGGTCTACTGTGTCAGGTCTGCTGTGTCAGGTCTTGTCTACTGTGTCAGGTCTACTGTGTCAGGTCTTGTCTACTGTGTCAGGTCTACTATGGCAGGTCTTGTCTGCTGTGTCAGGTCTACTGTGTCAGGTCTTGTCTAACGTGTCAGGTCTACTGTCTCAGGTCTTGTCTAATGTGTCAGGTCTACTGTGTCAGGTCTACTGTGTCTAGTATGCTGTGTCATGTCTTGTCTAATGTGTCAGGTCTTCTGTGTCAGGTCTACTGTGTCAGGTCTACTGTGTCAGGTCTACTGTGTCAGGTATGCTGTGTCCAGTCTTCTGTGTCAGGTATACTGTGTCATGTCTTGTCTACTGTGTCAGGTCTACTGTGTCAGGTATACTGTGTCAGGTGTACTGTGTCAGGTCTACTGTGTCAGGTCTTGTCTACTGTGTCAGGTCAAATTTTTTCAGGTCTTGTCTAATGTGTCATGTCTACTGTGTAATGTCTACTGTGTCAGGTCTACTGTGTAGGTCTACTGTGTCAGGTCTACTGTGTCAGGTCTACTGTGTCATGTCTACTGTGTCAGGTCTTGTCTATTGTGTCAGGTCTACTGTGTCAGGTGTACAGTGTCAGGTCTACTGTCAGGTGTACTGTCTCAGGTCTACTGTGTCAGGTGTACTGTGTCAGGTATACTGTGTCAGGTCTTGTCTACTGTGTCAGGTCTTGTCTACTGTGTCAGGTCTACGGTGTCAGGTCTACTGTGTCAAGTATGCTGTGTCAGGTCTACTGTGTCACGTCTACTGTGTCAGGTCTTGTCTACTGTGTCAGGTCTACTGTCAGGTCTACTGTGTCAGGTCTTGTCTAATGTGTCAGGTCTTCTGTGTCAGGTCTACTGTGTCAGTTCTACTGTGTCAAGTATGATGTCTCAGGTCTTGTCTATTGTGTCAGGTCTACAGTGTCAAGTCTACTGTGTCAGGTGTACTGTGTCAGGTCTTGTCTACTGTGTCAGGTCTACTGTGTCAGGTCTACTGTGTCAGGTCTTGTCTGCTGTCTCAGGTCTACTGTGTCATGTCTACTGTGTCAGGTCTTGTCTACTGTGTCATGTCTACTGTGTCATGTCTACTGTGTCAGGTCTTGTCTACTGTGTCAGGTCTACGGTGTCAGGTCTACTGTGTCAAGTATGCTGTGTCAGGTCTACTGTGTCACGTCTACTGTGTCAGGTCTTGTCTACTGTGTCAGGTCTACGGTGTCAGGTCTACTGTGTCAAGTATGCTGTGTCAGGTCTACTGTGTCAGGTCTACTGTGTCAGTATGGTTCAGGTCTTGTCTATTGTGTCAGGTCTACAGTGTCTACTGTGTCAGGTCTTGTCTAATGTGTCAGGTATTCTGTGTCAGGTCTACTGTGTCAGGTCTACTGTGTCAGGTATGCTTTGGGTCTTCTGTGTCAGGTGTATTGTGTCAGGTCTTGTCTACTGTGTCAGGTCTACTGTGTCAGGTCTATCTGTCAGGTCTACTATGTCAGGTGTACTGTGTCTGGTGTACTGTGTCAGGTCTTGTCTACTGTGTCAGGTATACTGTGCCAGGTCTACTGTGTCAGGTCTTGTCTGCTGTGTCAGGTCTACTGTGTCATGTCTACTGTGTGAGGTCTTGTCTACTGTGTCAGGTCTACTGTGTCAGGTCTTGTCTACTGTGTCAGGTCTACTATGGCAGGTCTTGTCTGCTGTGTCAGGTCTACTGTGTCAGGTCTTGTCTAACGTGTCAGGTCTACTGTCTCAGGTCTTGTCTAATGTGTCAGGTCTACTGTGTCAGGTCTACTGTGTCTAGTATGCTGTGTCATGTCTTGTCTAATGTGTCAGGTCTTCTGTGTCAGGTCTACTGTGTCAGGTCTACTGTGTCAGGTCTACTGTGTCAGGTATGCTGTAGTTCGTGTCAGGTGTCATCTTGTCTACTGTGTCAGGTATACTGTGTCAGGTCTACTGTGTCAGGTCTTGTCTACTGTGTCAGGTCTAATTTTTTCAGGTCTTGTCTAATGTGTCATGTCTACTGTGTAATGTCTACTGTGTCAGGTCTACTGTGTAATGTCTACTGTGTCAGGTCTACTGTGTCATGTCTACTGTGTCAGGTCTTGTCTATTGTGTCAGGTCTACTGTGTCAGGTCTTGTCTAATGTGTCAGGTCTTCTGTGTCAGGTCTACTGTGTCAGTTCTACTGTGTCAAGTATGATGTCTCAGGTCTTGTCTACTGTGTCAGGTCTACTGTATCAGATATACTGTGTCAGGTGTATTGTGTCAGGTCTTGTCTACTGTGTCAGGTCTACTGTGTCAAGTCTACTGTGTCAGGTCTTGTCTACTGTGTCAGGTCTTGTCTACTGTGTCAGGTATTGTCTACTGTGTCAGGTCTACTGTGTCAAGTCTACTGTGTCAGGTGTACTGTGTCAGGCCTTCTGTGTCAGGTGTACTGTGTCAGGTCTACTGTGTCAGGTCTTGTCTACTGTGTCAGGTCTACTGTGTCAGGTATACTGTGTCAGGTATACTGTGTCAGGTCTACTGTGTCAGGTATACTGTGTCAGGTATACTGTGTCAGGTATACTGTGTAAGGTCTTGACTACTGTGTCAGGTCTACTGTGTCAGGTGTACAGTGTCAGGTATACTGTCAGGTGTACTGTCTCAGGTCTACTGTGTCAGGTGTACTGTGTCAGGTCTACTGTGTCAGGTCTTGTCTACTGTGTCAGGTCTTGTCTACTGTGTCAGGTCTACGGTGTCAGGTGTACTGTGTCTGGTGTACTGTGTCAGGTCTTGTCTACTGTGTCAGGTATACTGTGCCAGGTCTACTGTGTCAGGTCTTGTCTGCTGTGTCAGGTCTACTGTGTCATGTCTACTGTGTGAGGTCTTGTCTACTGTGTCAGGTCTACTGTGTCAGGTCTTGTCTACTGTGTCAGGTCTACTATGGCAGGTCTTGTCTGCTGTGTCAGGTCTACTGTGTCAGGTCTTGTCTAACGTGTCAGGTCTACTGTCTCAGGTCTTGTCTAATGTGTCAGGTCTACTGTGTCAGGTCTACTGTGTCAGGTCTACTGTGTCAGGTCTACTGTGTCAGGTATGCTGTGTCCAGTCTTCTGTGTCAGGTGTATTATGTCATATCTTGTCTACTGTGTCAGGTATACTGTGTCAGGTCTACTGTGTCAGGTCTTGTCTACTGTGTCAGGTCTAATTTTTCAGGTCTTGTCTAATGTGTCATGTCTACTGTGTAATGTCTACTGTGTCAGGTCTACTGTGTAATGTCTACTGTGTCAGGTCTACTGTGTCAGGTCTACTGTGTCAGGTATACTGTGTCAGGTATACTGTGTCAGGTATACTGTGTAAGGTCTTGACTACTGTGTCAGGTCTACTGTGTCAGGTGTACAGTGTCAGGTCTACTGTCAGGTGTACTGTGTCAGGTCTACTGTGTCAGGTGTACTGTGTCAGGTCTACTGTGTCAGGTCTTGTCTACTGTGTCAGGTCTTGTCTACTGTGTCAGGTCTACGGTGTCAGGTCTACTGTGTCAAGTATGCTGTGTCAGGTCTTGTCTACTGTGTCAGGTCTACTTGTCAGGTCTACTGTGTCAGGTCTACTGTGTCAGGTCTTGTCTACTGTGTCAGGTCTACTGTGTCAGGTCTTGTCTACTGTGTCAGGTCTACTATGGCAGGTCTTGTCTGCTGTGTCAGGTCTACTGTGTCAGGTCTTGTCTAACGTGTCAGGTCTACTGTCTCAGGTCTTGTCTAATGTGTCAGGTCTACTGTGTCAGGTCTACTGTGTCTAGTATGCTGTGTCATGTCTTGTCTAATGTGTCAGGTCTTCTGTGTCAGGTCTACTGTGTCAGGTCTACTGTGTCAGGTCTACTGTGTCAGGTATGCTGTGTCCAGTCTTCTGTGTCAGGTATACTGTGTCAGGTATGCTGTGTCCAGTCTTCTGTGTCAGGTGTATTATGTCATATCTTGTCTACTGTGTCAGGTATACTGTGTCAGGTCTACTGTGTCAGGTCTTGTCTACTGTGTCAGGTCTAATTTTTTCAGGTCTTGTCTAATGTGTCATGTCTACTGTGTAATGTCTACTGTGTCAGGTCTACTGTGTAATGTCTACTGTGTCAGGTCTACTGTGTCGGGTCTACTGTGTCAAGTCTACTGTGTCAGGTCTTGTCTATTGTGTCAGGTCTACTGTGTCAGGTCTTGTCTACTGTGTCAGGTCTACTGTGTCAAGTCTACTGTGTCAGGTCTACTGTGTCAAGTCTACTGTGTCATGTCTACTGTGTCATGTCTACTGTGTCAGGTCTTGTCTACTGTGTCAGGTCTACTGTGTCAGGTATACTGTGTCAGGTATACTGTGTCAGGTCTACTGTGTCAGGTATACTGTGTCAGGTATACTGTGTCAGGTATACTGTGTAAGGTCTTGACTACTGTGTCAGGTCTACTGTGTCAGGTGTACAGTGTCAGGTCTACTGTCAGGTGTACTGTCTCAGGTCTACTGTGTCAGGTGTACTGTGTCAGGTCTACTGTGTCAGGTCTTGTCTACTGTGTCAGGTCTTGTCTACTGTGTCAGGTCTACGGTGTCAGGTCTACTGTGCCAAGTATGCTGTGTCAGGTCTTGTCTACTGTGTCAGGTCTACTGTCAGGTCTACTGTGTCAGGTCTACTGTGTCAGGTCTTGTCTACTGTGTCAGGTCTACTGTGTCAGGTCTTGTCTACTGTGTCAGGTCTACTATGGCAGGTCTTGTCTGCTGTGTCAGGTCTACTGTGTCAGGTCTTGTCTAACGTGTCAGGTCTACTGTCTCAGGTCTTGTCTAATGTGTCAGGTCTACTGTGTCAGGTCTACTGTATCTAGTATGCTGTGTCATGTCTTGTCTAATGTGTCAGGTCTTCTGTGTCAGGTCTACTGTGTCAGGTCTACTGTGTCAGGTCTACTGTGTCAGGTATGCTGTGTCCAGTCTTCTGTGTCAGGTGTATTGTGTCATGTCTTGTCTACTGTGTCAGGTCTACTGTGTCAGGTATACTGTGTCAGGTATACTGTGTCAGGTCTACTGTGTCAGGTCTTGTCTACTGTGTCAGGTCAAATTTTTTCAGGTCTTGTCTAATGTGTCATGTCTACTGTGTAATGTCTACTGTGTCAGGTCTACTGTGTAATGTCTACTGTGTCAGGTCTACTGTGTCAGGTCTACTGTGTCATGTCTACTGTGTCAGGTCTTGTCTATTGTGTCAGGTCTACTGTGTCAGGTGTACAGTGTCAGGTCTACTGTCAGGTGTACTGTCTCAGGTCTACTGTGTCAGGTATACTGTGTCAGGTCTACTGTGTCATGTCTACTGTGTCAGGTCTTGTCTACTGTGTCATGTCTACTGTGTCAGGTCTACTGTGTCAGGTATGCTGTGTCAGGTCTACTGTGTCACGTCTACTGTGTCAGGTCTTGTCTACTGTGTCAGGTCTACTGTCAGGTCTACTGTGTCAGGTCTTGTCTAATGTGTCAGGTCTTCTGTGTCAGGTCTACTGTGTCAGGTCTACTGTGTCAAGTATGATGTCTCCGGTCTTGTCTACTGTGTCAGGTCTACTGTGTCAAGTCTACTGTGTCAGGTGTACTGTGTCAGGTCTTGTCTACTGTGTCAGGTCTACTGTGTCAGGTCTACTGTGTCAGGTCTTGTCTGCTGTCTCAGGTCTACTGTGTCATGTCTACTGTGTCAGGTCTTGTCTACTGTGTCAGGTCTACTGTGTCATGTCTACTGTGTCAGGTCTTGTCTACTGTGTCAGGTCTACGGTGTCAGGTCTACTGTGTCAAGTATGCTGTGTCAGGTCTACTGTGTCACGTCTACTGTGTCAGGTCTTGTCTACTGTGTCAGGTCTACGGTGTCAGGTCTACTGTGTCAAGTATGCTGTGTCAGGTCTACTGTGTCAGGTCTACTGTGTCAAGTATGATGTCTCAGGTCTTGTCTATTGTGTCAGGTCTACAGTCATGTCTACTGTGTCAGGTCTTGTCTAATGTGTCAGGTATTCTGTGTCAGGTCTACTGTGTCAGGTCTACTGTGTCAGGTATGCTTTGTCCGGTCTTCTGTGTCAGGTGTATTGTGTCAGGTCTTGTCTACTGTGTCAGGTCTACTGTGTCACGTCTACTATGTCAGGTCACCTGTGTCAGGTCTTGTCTACTGTGTCAGGTCTACTGTGTCAGATATACTGTGTCAGGTGTATTGTGTCAGGTCTTGTCTACTGTGTCAGGTCTACTGTGTCAAGTCTACTGTGTCAGGTCTTGTCTACTGTGTCAGGTCTTGTCTACTGTGTCAGGTATTGTCTACTGTGTCAGGTCTACTGTGTCAAGTCTACTGTGTCAGGTGTACTGTGTCAGGTCTTCTGTGTCAGTGTACTGTGTCAGGTCTTGTCTACTGTGTCAGGTTTGTCTACTGTGTCAGGTCTACTGTGTCAAGTCTACTGTGTCAGGTGTACTGTGTCAGGCCTTCTGTGTCAGGTCTACTGTGTCAGGTCTACTGTGTCAGGTCTACTCTGTCAGGTGTACTGTGTCTGGTGTACTGTGTCAGGTCTTGTCTACTGTGTCAGGTATACTGTGTCATATCTACTGTGTCAGGTCTTGTCTACTGTGTCAGGTCTACTGTGTCAGGTCTTGTCTACTGTGTCAGGTCTACTATGGCAGGTCTTGTCTGCTGTGTCAGGTCTACTGTGTCAGGTCTTGTCTAACGTGTCAGGTCTACTGTCTCAGGTCTTGTCTAATGTGTCAGGTCTACTGTGTCAGGTCTACTGTGTCTAGTATGCTGTGTCATGTCTTGTCTAATGTGTCAGGTCTACTGTCAGGTCTACTGTGTCAGGTCTTGTCTAATGTGTCAGGTCTTCTGTGTCAGGTCTACTGTGTCAGGTCTACTGTGTCAGGTCTACTGTGTCAGGTCTACTGTGTCATGTCTGCTGTGTCAAGTCTACTGTGTCATGTCTACTGTGTCAGGTCTTGTCTACTGTGTCAGGTCTACTGTGTCAGGTATACTGTGTCAGGTATACTGTGTCAGGTCTACTGTGTCAGGTATACTGTGTCAGGTATACTGTGTCAGGTATACTGTGTAAGGTCTTGACTACTGTGTCAGGTCTACTGTGTCAGGTGTACAGTGTCAGGTCTACTGTCAGGTGTACTGTCTCAGGTCTACTGTGTCAGGTGTACTGTGTCAGGTCTACTGTGTCAGGTCTTGTCTACTGTGTCAGGTCTTGTCTACTGTGTCAGGTCTACGGTGTCAGGTCTACTGTGTCAAGTATGCTGTGTCAGGTCTTGTCTACTGTGTCAGGTCTACTGTCAGGTCTACTGTGTCAGGTCTACTGTGTCAGGTCTTGTCTACTGTGTCAGGTCTACTGTGTCAGGTCTTGTCTACTGTGTCAGGTCTACTATGGCAGGTCTTGTCTGCTGTGTCAGGTCTACTGTGTCAGGTCTTGTCTAACGTGTCAGGTCTACTGTCTCAGGTCTTGTCTAATGTGTCAGGTCTACTGTGTCAGGTCTACTGTATCTAGTATGCTGTGTCATGTCTTGTCTAATGTGTCAGGTCTTCTGTGTCAGGTCTACTGTGTCAGGTCTACTGTGTCAGGTCTACTGTGTCAGGTATGCTGTGTCCAGTCTTCTGTGTCAGGTATACTGTGTCATGTCTTGTCTACTGTGTCAGGTCTACTGTGTCAGGTATACTGTGTCAGGTGTACTGTGTCAGGTCTACTGTGTCAGGTCTTGTCTACTGTGTCAGGTCAAATTTTTTCAGGTCTTGTCTAATGTGTCATGTCTACTGTGTAATGTCTACTGTGTCAGGTCTACTGTGTAATGTCTACTGTGTCAGGTCTACTGTGTCAGGTGTACAGTGTCAGGTCTACTGTCAGGTGTACTGTCTCAGGTCTACTGTGTCGGGTACTGTGTCAGGTCTACTGTGTCAGGTCTTGTCTACTGTGTCAGGTCTTGTCTACTGTGTCAGGTCTACTGTGTCAGGTCTACTGTGTCAGGTATACTGTGTCAGGTCTACTGTGTCACGTCTACTGTGTCAGGTCTTGTCTACTGTGTCAGGTCTACGGTGTCAGGTCTACTGTGTCAAGTATGCTGTGTCAGGTCTACTGTGCCAGGTCTACTGTCAGGTCTACTGTGTCAGGTCTTGTCTAATGTGTCAGGTCTACTGTGTCAGGTCTACTGTGTCAGGTCTACTGTGTCAAGTATGATGTCTCAGGTCTTGTCTATTGTGTCAGGTCTACAGTCATGTCTACTGTGTCAGGTCTTGTCTAATGTGTCAGGTATTCTGTGTCAGGTCTACTGTGTCAGGTCTACTGTGTCGGGTCTACTGTGTCAGGTATGCTTTGTCCGGTCTTCTGTGTCAGGTGTATTGTGTCAGGTCTTGTCTACTGTGTCAGGTCTACTGTGTCACGTCTACTATGTCAGGTCACCTGTGTCAGGTCTTGTCTACTGTGTCAGGTCTACTGTGTCAGATATACTGTGTCAGGTGTATTGTGTCAGGTCTTGTCTACTGTGTCAGGTCTACTGTGTCAAGTCTACTGTGTCAGGTCTTGTCTACTGTGTCAGGTCTACTGTGTCAAGTCTACTGTGTAAGGTCTTGTCTACTGTGTCAGGTCTTGTCTACTGTGTCAGGATTGTCTACTGTGTCAGGTCTGCTGTGTCAGGTCTTCTCTGTCAGGTCTTGTCTGCTGTGTCAGGTCTACTGTGTCAGGTCTTGTCTACTGTGTCAGGTCTACTGTGTCAGGTCTACTGTGTCAGGTGTACTGTGTCAGGTCTTCTGTGTCAGGTGTACTGTGTCAGGTCTTGTCTAATGTGTCAGGTCTACTGTGTCAGGTCTACTCTGTCAGGTCTACTATGTCGGTGTACTGTGTCTGGTGTACTGTGTCAGGTCTTGTCTACTGTGTCAGGTCTACTGTGCCAGGTCTACTGTGTCAGGTCTTGTCTGCTGTGTCAGGTCTACTGTGTCATGTCTACTGTGTCAGGTCTTGTCTACTGTGTCAGGTCTACTGTGTCAGGTCTTGTCTACTGTGTCAGGTCTACTGTGAGGTCTTGTCTGCTGTGTCAGGTCTACTGTGTCAGGTCTTGTCTAACGTGTCAGGTCTACTGTCTCAGGTCTTGTCTAATGTGTCAGGTCTACTGTGTCAGGTCTACTGTGTCTAGTATGCTGTGTCAGGTCTTGTCTAATGTGTCAGGTCTTCTGTGTCAGGTCTACTGTGTCAGGTCTACTGTGTCAGGTCTACTGTGTCAGGTATGCTGTGTCCAGTCTTCTGTGTCAGGTGTATTATGTCATATCTTGTCTACTGTGTCAGGTATACTGTGTCAGGTCTACTGTGTCAGGTCTTGTCTACTGTGTCAGGTCTAATTTTTTCAGGTCTTGTCTAATGTGTCATGTCTACTGTGTAATGTCTACTGTGTCAGGTCTACTGTGTAATGTCTACTGTGTCAGGTCTACTGTGTCATGTCTACTGTGTCAGGTCTTGTCTATTGTGTCAGGTCTACTGTGTCAGGTCTTGTCTAATGTGTCAGGTCTTGCTGTGTCAGGTCTACTGTGTCAGGTCTACTGTGTCAGGTATGATGTCTCAGGTCTTGTCTACTGTGTCAGGTCTACTGTGTCAGGTCTACTGTGTCAGGTGTACTGTGTCAGGTCTTGTCTACTGTGTCAGGTCTACTGTGTCAAGTCTACTGTGTCAGGTCTTGTCTACTGTGTCAGGTCTTGTCTACTGTGTCAGGTATTGTCTACTGTGTCAGGTCTACTGTGTCAAGTCTACTGTGTCAGGTGTACTGTGTCAGGCCTTCTGTGTCAGGTGTACTGTGTCAGGTCTTGTCTACTGTGTCAGGTATTGTCTACTGTGTCAGGTCTACTGTGTCAAGTCTACTGTGTCAGGTGTACTGTGTCAGGCCTTCTGTGTCAGGTCTACTGTGTCAGGTCTACTCTGTCAGGTGTACTGTGTCTGGTGTACTGTGTCAGGTCTTGTCTACTGTGTCAGGTATACTGTGTCATATCTACTGTGTCAGGTCTTGTCTACTGTGTCAGGTCTACTGTGTCAGGTCTTGTCTACTGTGTCAGGTCTACTATGGCAGGTCTTGTCTGCTGTGTCAGGTCTACTGTGTCAGGTCTTGTCTAACGTATCAGGTCTACTGTCTCAGGTCTTGTCTAATGTGTCAGGTCTACTGTGTCAGGTCTACTGTGTCTGGTATGCTGTGTCATGTCTTGTCTAATGTGTCAGGTCTACTGCCAGGTCTACTGTGTCAGGTCTTGTCTAATGTGTCAGGTCTTCTGTGTCAGGTCTACTGTGTCAGGTCTACTGTGTCAGGTCTACTGTGTCAGGTATGCTGTGTCCAGTCTTCTGTGTCAGGTGTATTGTGTCATGTCTTGTCTACTGTGTCAGGTCTACTGTATCAGGTATACTGTGTCAGGTATACTGTGTCAGGTATACTGTGTCAGGTCTTGTCTACTGTGTCAGGTCTTGTCTACTGTGTCAGGTCTTGTCTACTGTGTCAGGTCTACGGTGTCAGGTCTACTGTGTCAAGTATGCTGTGTCAGGTCTACTGTGTCACGTCTACTGTGTCAGGTCTTGTCTACTGTGTCAGGTCTACGGTGTCAGGTCTACTGTGTCAAGTATGCTGTGTCAGGTCTACTGTGCCAGGTCTACTGTCAGGTCTACTGTGTCAGGTCTTGTCTAATGTGTCAGGTCTACTGTGTCAGGTCTACTGTGTCAGGTCTACTGTGTCAAGTATGATGTCTCAGGTCTTGTCTATTGTGTCAGGTCTACAGTCATGTCTACTGTGTCAGGTCTTGTCTAATGTGTCAGGTATTCTGTGTCAGGTCTACTGTGTCAGGTCTACTGTGTCGGGTCTACTGTGTCAGGTATGCTTTGTCCGGTCTTCTGTGTCAGGTGTATTGTGTCAGGTCTTGTCTACTGTGTCAGGTCTACTGTGTCACGTCTACTATGTCAGGTCACCTGTGTCAGGTCTTGTCTACTGTGTCAGGTCTACTGTGTCAGATATACTGTGTCAGGTGTATTGTGTCAGGTCTTGTCTACTGTGTCAGGTCTACTGTGTCAAGTCTACTTTGTCAGGTATTGTCTACTGTGTCAGGTCTACTGTGTCAAGTCTACTGTGTAAGGTCTTGTCTACTGTGTCAGGTCTTGTCTACTGTGTCAGGACTTGTCTACTGTGTCAGGTCTGCTGTTGCAGGTCTTCTCTGTCAGGTCTTGTCTGCTGTGTCAGGTCTACTGTGTCAGGTCTTGTCTACTGTGTCAGGTCTACTGTGTCAAGTCTACTGTGTCAGGTGTACTGTGTCAGGCCTTCTGTGTCAGGTGTACTGTGTCAGGTCTTGTCTAATGTGTCAGGTCTACTGTGTCAGGTCTACTCTGTCAGGTCTACTATGTCAGGTGTACTGTGTCTGGTGTACTGTGTCAGGTCTTGTCTACTGTGTCAGGTATACTGTGCCAGGTCTACTGTGTCAGGTCTTGTCTGCTGTGTCAGGTCTACTGTGTCATGTCTACTGTGTGGGGTCTTGTCTACTGTGTCAGGTCTACTGTGTCAGGTCTTGTCTACTGTGTCAGGTCTACTATGGCAGGTCTTGTCTGCTGTGTCAGGTCTACTGTGTCAGGTCTTGTCTAACGTGTCAGGTCTACTGTCTCAGGTCTTGTCTAATGTGTCAGGTCTACTGTGTCTAGTATGCTGTGTCATGTCTTGTCTAATGTGTCAGGTCTTCTGTGTCAGGTCTACTGTGTCAGGTCTACTGTGTCAGGTCTACTGTGTCAGGTATGCTGTGTCCAGTCTTCTGTGTCAGGTGTATTATGTCATATCTTGTCTACTGTGTCAGGTATACTGTGTCAGGTCTACTGTGTCAGGTCTTGTCTACTGTGTCAGGTCTAATTTTTTCAGGTCTTGTCTAATGTGTCATGTCTACTGTGTAATGTCTACTGTGTCAGGTCTACTGTGTAATGTCTACTGTGTCAGGTCTACTGTGTCAGGTCTACTGTGTCATGTCTACTGTGTCAGGTCTTGTCTATTGTGTCAGGTATACTGTGTCAGGTCTTGTCTACTGTGTCAGGTCTACTGTGTCAAGTCTACTGTGTCAGGTCTACTGTGTCAAGTCTACTGTGTCATGTCTACTGTGTCATGTCTACTGTGTCAGGTCTTGTCTACTGTGTCAGGTCTACTGTGTCAGGTATACTGTGTCAGGTATACTGTGTCAGGTCTACTGTGTCAGGTATACTGTGTCAGGTATACTGTGTCAGGTATACTGTGTAAGGTCTTGACTACTGTGTCAGGTCTACTGTGTCAGGTGTACAGTGGCAGGTCTACTGTCAGGTGTACTGTCTCAGGTCTACTGTGTCAGGTGTACTGTGTCAGGTCTACTGTGTCAGGTCTTGTCTACTGTGTCAGGTCTTGTCTACTGTGTCAGGTCTACGGTGTCAGGTCTACTGTGTCAAGTATGCTGTGTCAGGTCTTGTCTACTGTGTCAGGTCTACTGTCAGGTCTACTGTGTCAGGTCTACTGTGTCAGGTCTTGTCTACTGTGTCAGGTCTACTGTGTCAGGTCTTGTCTACTGTGTCAGGTCTACTATGGCAGGTCTTGTCTGCTGTGTCAGGTCTACTGTGTCAGGTCTTGTCTAACGTGTCAGGTCTACTGTCTCAGGTCTTGTCTAATGTGTCAGGTCTACTGTGTCAGGTCTACTGTGTCAAGTATGATGTATCAGGTCTTGTCTATTGTGTCAGGTCTACAGTCATATCTACTGTGTCAGGTATTGTCTAATGTGTCAGGTATTCTGTGTCAGGTCTACTGTGTCAGGTCTACTGTGTCGGGTCTACTGTGTCAGGTATGCTTTGTCCGGTCTTCTGTGTCAGGTGTATTGTGTCAGGTCTTGTCTACTGTGTCAGGTCTACTGTGTCAAATATACTGTGTCAGGTGTATTGTGTCAGGTCTTGTCTACTGTGTCAGGTCTACTGTGTCAGGTCTTGTCTACTGTGTCAGGTCTACTGTGTCAAGTCTACTGTGTCAGGTCTTGTCTACTGTGTCAGGTCTTGTCTACTGTGTCAGGTCTTGTCTGCTCTGTCAGGTCTACGGTGTCAGGTCTACTGTGTCAAGTATGCTGTGTCAGGTCTACTGTGCCAGGTCTACTGTCAGGTCTACTGTGTCAGGTCTTGTCTAATGTGTCAGGTCTTCTGTGTCAGGTCTACTGTGTCAAGTATGATGTCTCAGGTCTTGTCTATTGTGTCAGGTCTACAGTCATGTCTACTGTGTCAGGTCTTGTCTAATGTTTCAGGTATTCTGTGTCAGGTCTACTGTGTCAGGTCTACTGTGTCGGGTCTACTGTGTCAGGTATGCTTTGTCCGGTCTTCTGTGTCAGGTGTATTGTGTCAGGTCTTGTCTACTGTGTCAGGTCTACTGTGTCAAGTCTACTCTGTCAAATCACCTGTGTCAGGTCTTGTCTACTGTGTCAGGTCTACTGTATCAGATATACTGTGTCAGGTGTATTGTGTCAGGTCTTGTCTACTGTGTCAGGTCTACTGTGTCAAGTCTACTGTGTCAGGTCTTGTCTACTGTGTCAGGTCTTGTCTACTGTGTCAGGTCTTGTCTACTGTGTCAGGTCTACTGTTGCAGGTCTGCTCTTTCAGGTCTTGTCTGCTGTGTCAGGTCTACTGTGTCAGGTCTTGTCTACTGTGTCAGGTCTACTGTGTCAAGTCTACTGTGTCAGGTGTACTGTGTCAGGCCTTCTGTGTCAGGTGTACTGTGTCAGGTCTTGTCTAATGTGTCAGGTCTACTGTGTCAGGTCTACTCTGTCAGGTCTACTATGTCAGGTGTACTGTGTCTGGTGTACTGTGTCAGGTCTTGTCTACTGTGTCAGGTCTACTGTGTCATGTCTACTGTGTCAGGTCTTGTCTACTGTGTCAGGTCTACTGTGTCAGGTCTTGTCTACTGTGTCAGGTCTACTATGGCAGGTCTTGTCTTCTGTGTCAGGTCTACTGTGTCAGGTCTTGTCTAACGTATCAGGTCTACTGTCTCAGGTCTACTGTGTCAAGTATGCTGTGTCAGGTCTACTGTGCCAGGTCTACTGTCAGGTCTACTGTGTCAGGTGTTGTCTAATGTGTCAGGTCTTCTGTGTCAGGTCTACTGTGTCAGGTCTACTGTGTCAGGTCTACTGTGTCAAGTATGATGTCTCAGGTCTTGTCTACTGTGTCAGGTCTACTGTCATGTCTACTGTGTCAGGTCTTGTCTACTGTGTCAGGTCTACTGTGTCAGGTCTACTGTGTCAGGTCTACTGTGTCAGGTCTACTGTGTCAGGTATGCTTTGTCCGGTCTTCTGTGTCAGGTGTACTGTGTCAGGTCTTGTCTACTGTGTCAGGTCTACTGTGTCACGTCTACTGTGTCAGGTCACCTGTGTCAGGTCTTGTCTACTGTGTCAGGTCTACTGTGTCAAATATACGGTGTCAGGTGTATTGTGTCAGGTCTTGTCTACTGTGTCAGGTCTACTGTGTCAGGTCTTGTCTACTGTGTCAGGTCTACTGTGTCAAGTCTACTGTGTCAGGTCTTGTCTACTGTGTCAGGTCTTGTCTACGGTGTCAGGTCTTGTCTGCTGTGTCGGGTCTACGGTGTCAGGTCTACTGTGTCAAGTATGCTGTGTCAGGTCTACTGTGCCAGGTCTACTGTCAGGTCTACTGTGTCAGGTCTTGTCTAATGTGTCAGGTCTTCTGTGTCAGGTCTACTGTGTCAAGTATGATGTCTCAGGTCTTGTCTATTGTGTCAGGTCTACAGTCATGTCTACTGTGTCAGGTCTTGTCTAATGTGTCAGGTATTCTGTGTCAGGTCTACTGTGTCAGGTCTACTGTGTCGGGTCTACTGTGTCAGGTATGCTTTGTCCGGTCTTCTGTGTCAGGTGTATTGTGTCAGGTCTTGTCTACTGTGTCAGGTCTACTGTGTCACGTCTACTCTGTCAGGTCACCTGTGTCAGGTCTTGTCTACTGTGTCAGGTCTACTGTATCAGATATACTGTGTCAGGTGTATTGTGTCAGGTCTTGTCTACTGTGTCAGGTCTACTGTGTCAAGTCTACTGTGTCAGGTCTTGTCTACTGTGTCAGGTCTACTGTGTCAAGTCTACTGTGTCAGGTCTTGTCTACTGTGTCAGGTCTTGTCTACTGTGTCAGGTCTACTGTTGCAGGTCTGCTGTGTCAGGTCTGTCTGCTGTGTCAGGTCTACTGTGTCAGGTCTTGTCTGCTGTGTCAGGTCTACTGTGTCAGGTCTTGTCTACTGTGTCAGGTCTAATTGTCAGGTCTTGTCTATGTGTCAGGTCTACTGTGTAATGTCTACTGTGTCAGGTCTACTGTGTAATGTCTACTGTGTCAGGTCTACTGTGTCAGATCTACTGTGTCAGGTCTACTGTGTCAGGTCTTGTCTATTGTGTCAGGTCTACTGTGTCAGGTCTTGTCTACTGTGTCAGGTCTACTGTGTCAGGTCTACTGTGTCAGGTGTACTGTGTCAGGTCTACTGTGTCAGGTCTACTGTGTCAGGTCTACTGTGTCAGGTCTTGTCTAATGTGTCAGGTCTACTGTGTCAGGTCTACTGTGTCAGGTATACTGTGTCAGGTATACTGTGTCAGGTCTGTGTCAGGTCTACTGTGTAAGGTCTTGTCTACTGTGTCAGGTCTACTGTGTCAGGTGTACTGTGTCAGGTCTACTGTCGGCTCTGTGTCAGGTCTACTGTGTCAGGTCTACTGTGTCAGGTCTACTGTGTCAGGTCTTGTCTACTGTGTCAGGTTGTCTACTGTGTCAGGTCTTGTCTACTGTGTCAGGTCTACTGTGTCAGGTCTACTGTGTCAGTATGCTGTGTCAGGTCTACTGTGTCACGTCTACTGTGTCAGGTCTTGTCTACTGTGTCAGGTCTACTGTGTCAGGTCTACTGTCAGGTCTACTGTGTCAGGTCTTGTCTAATGTGTCAGGTCTACTGTGTCAGGTCTACTGTGTCAGGTCTACTGTGTCAGGTCTACTGTGTCAAGTGTGATGTCTCCGGTCTTGTCTATTGTGTCAGGTCTACAGTGTCAAGTCTACTGTGTCAGGTGTACTGTGTCAGGTCTTGTCTACTGTGTCAGGTCTACTGTGTCAGGTCTACTGTGTCAGGTCTTGTCTACTGTGTCATGTCTACTGTGTAATGTCTACTGTGTCAGGTCTACTGTGTAATGTCTACTGTGTCAGGTCTACTGTGTCAGGTCTACTGTGTCAGGTCTACTGTGTCAGGTCTGGTCTATTGTGTCAGGTCTACTGTGTCAGGTCTTGACTACTGTGTCAGGTCTACTGTGTCAGGTCTACTGTGTCAGGTGTACTGTGTCAGGTCTACTGTGTCAGGTGTACTGTGTCAGTCTACTGTGTCAGGTCTTGTCTACTGTGTCAGGTCTACTGTGTCAGGTCTACTGTGTCAGGTCTGTGTCGGTCTACTGTGTCAGGTATACTGTGTCAGGTATACTGTGTAAGGTCTTGACTACTGTGTCAGGTCTACTGTGTCAGGTGTACAGTGTCAGGTCTACTGTCAGGTGTACTGTCTCAGGTCTACTGTGTCAGGTGTACTGTGTCAGGTCTACTGTGTCAGGTCTTGTCTACTGTGTCAGGTATTGTCTACTGTGTCAGGTCTTGTCTACTGTGTCAGGTCTACGGTGTCAGGTCTACTGTGTCAAGTATGCTGTGTCAGGTCTACTGTGTCACGTCTACTGTGTCAGGTCTTGTCTACTGTGTCAGGTCTACTGTGTCAGGTCTACTGTCAGGTCTACTGTGTCAGGTCTTGTCTAATGTGTCAGGTCTTCTGTGTCAGGTCTACTGTGTCAGGTCTACTGTGTCAAGTATGATGTCTCCGGTCTTGTCTATTGTGTCAGGTCTACAGTCATGTCTACTGTGTCAGGTTCTGGTCAGTTTTGTCTACTGTGTCAGGTCTACTGTGTCAGGTCTACTGTGTCAGGGTCTACTGTGTCAGGTCTACTGTGTCAGGTCTACTGTGTCAGGTCTTGTCTACTGTGTCAGGTCTTCTTTGTCAGGCTGTGTCAGGTCTTGTCTACTGTGTCAGGTCTACTGTGTCAAGTCTACTGTGTCAGGTCTGTCTACTGTGTCAGGTCTACTGTGTCAGGTGTTGTCTACTGTGTCAGGTCTACTGTGTCAGGTCTACTGTGTCAGGGTCTACTGTGTCAGGTCTACTGTTCGGTCTACTGTGTCAGGTTTTGTCTGCTGTGTCAGGTCTACTGATGTCAGGTCTTGTCTACTGTGTCATGTCTACTGTGTCAAGTCTACTGTGTCAGGTCTACTGTGTCAGGTCTACTGTGTCAGGTGTACTGTGTCAGGTCTACTGTGTCAGGTTTGCTACTGTGTCAGGTATACTGTGTCAGGTCTACTGTGTCAGGTCTTGTCTACTGTGTCAGGTCTAATGTTTTCAGGTCTTGTCTAACGTGTCAGGTCTACTGTGTCATGTCTGCTGTGTCAGGTCTACTGTGTCAGGTGTCACTGTGTCAGGTATACTGTGTCAGGTCTTGTTTAATGTGTCAGGTCTACTGTGTCAGGTCTACTGTGTCAAGTATGCTGTGTCAGGTCTCATGTGTCAGGTCTACTGTGTCAGGTCTTGTCTACTGTGTCTTGTCTACTGTGTCAGGTCTTGTCTTCTGTGCAGCATAGTGCAACATAGCTTCAGCGTGTAAATCAGCTAAAAGATGTGTCGGCGTCGCCAGTAATTGTCTCTGGCCCCCCTCCCAGTTGAGGGGAAGTGATGAGCTCTCGGCAGAGTCTCAGCACTCAATCGCTGGTTGAAAACTGTTTTCTGCCCCTCCCAAAAGATAACATTTGTGGATAATTGGCCCTCTTTCTGGGACTCACCCCACAAACAGGACCAAGCTCCTGACCTGCTGGGAGTGGCGGACTCCATCCTCGCCGGAGGGTGCTCTCCTCTTATCTGCCAACATAGATGGGGCTCTACTCCTCTAGCCCCACAGTGAATAGGGTGCAGGCCAGGCAGCAGGCTGTTAGCCAACCTGCCAGCTTAGTGAGTCTGCCAATAGCATAGTCAGTGTAGTCAGCTCAGCCATACCCATTGGACTGTGTCTGTGCCTCGACCTAGGTTGGGCAAAACTAAACATGGTGGTGTTCACCTAGCAATCTTATTAGGATAAAGACCTCCTCCATTCCTGCCATTATTGAAAGAGATCGTGATACCTCCATTCTCAAAATAGGGTTACTTAATGTTAGATCCCTCACTTCAAAGGCAGTCATAGTCAATGAACTAATCACTGATCATAATCTTGATGTGATTGGCCTGACTGAAACATGGCTTAAGCCTGATGAATTTGCTGTGTTAAATGGGGCCTCCCCTCCTGGTTACACTAGTGACCATATTCCCGTGCATCCCGCAAAGGCGGAGGTGTTGCTAACATTTACGATAGCAAATTTCAATTTACAAAAAAAAAAAATGGCGTTTTCATCTTTTGAGCTTCTAGTCATGGAAATCTATGCAGCCTACTCAATCGCTTTTTATAGCTACTGTTTACAGGCCTCCTGGGCCATATAGCGTTCCTCTCTGAGTTTCCCGAATTCCATCAGACCTTGTAGTCATAGCAGATCATATTCTAATTTTTTGGTGTTTTAATATTCACATGGAGAAGTCCACAGACCCACTCCAAAAGTCTTTCGGAGCCATTATCGACTCAGTGGGTTTTGTCCAACATGTCTCTGGACCTACTCACTGCCACAGTCATACTCTGGACCTAGTTTTGTCCCATGGAATAAATGTTGTAGATCTTAATGTTTTCCACAAAATCCTGGACTATCGGACCACCATTTTATTACGTTTGCAATCGCAACAAATAATCTGCTCAGACCCCAACCAAGGAGCATCAAAAGTCGTGCATAAATTCTCAGACAACACAAAAATTCATTGATGCCCTTCCAGACTCCTTCTGCCTAGCCAAGGGCGTCAGAGGACAAAAATCAGTTAACCACTTAACTGAGGAACTCAAGTTAACCTTGCTGCAATAGCCTAGATGCAGTTGCACCCCTAAAAAGCGAAAGACATTTGTCTAGAAACTAGCTCCCTGGTATACAGAAAATACCCGAGCTTTGAAGCAACTTCCAGGAATTGGAGCGGAAATGGCGCCACACCAAACTGGAAGTCTTCCGACTAGCTTGGAAAGACAGTACCGTGCAGTAGAAAGCCCTCACTGCGCTCGATCATCCTACTTTTCCAAGTTAATCGAGGAAAATAAGAACAATCCAAAATTTCTTTTTTGATACTGTTGCAAAGCTAACTAAAAAGCAGCATTCCCCAAGAGGATGGTTTTCACTTCAGCAGTGATAAATTCATGAACTTCTTTGAGGAAAAGATCATGACCATTAGAAAGCAAATTACGGACTCCTCTTTGAATCTGCGTATTCCTCCAGGGCTTAGCTGTCCTGGATCTGCACAGCTCTGCGAGGGCCTGGGATCGGGAGAGACACTTAAGTGTTTTAGTACTATATCTCTTGACACAATGATGAATAATCACTTAGCCTCTAAACCTTCAAGCTGCATACTGGATCCTATTCCTACTAAACTGCTGAAGGAGCTGCTTCCTGTGCTTGGCCCTCCTATGTTGACATAATAAACAGCTCTCTATCCACCGGATGTGTACCAAACTCACTAAAGTGGCAGTGATAAAGCCTCTCTTGAAAAAAGCAAACCTTGACCGGAAAATATAAAAAAACTATAGGCCTATATCGAATCTTCCATTCCTCTCAAAAATTTTAGAAAAAAGCTGTTGCGCAGCAACTCACTTGCCTTTCTGAAGACAAACAATGTATCACGAGAAATGCTTCAGTCTGGTTTTAGACCCCATCATAGCACTGAGACTGCACTTGTGGGTGGTAAATGACTTTTATGGCGTCCAGACCGGGGCTCTGCATCTGTCCTCGTGCTACTAACCTTAGTGCTGCCTTTGACACCATCGATCACCACATTCTTTTGGAGAGACTGGAAACCCAAATTGGTCTACGGACAAGTTCTGGCTGGTTTCGATCCTACCTGTCGGAAAGATATCAGTTTGTCTCTGTGAATGGTCTGTCCTCCGACAAATCAACTGTACATTTCGGTGTTCCTCAAGTTCCGTTTTAGGACCACTATTGTTTTCACTATATATTTTACCTCTTGGGGATGTTATTCGAAAACATAATGTTAACTTTCACTGCTATGCCGGATGACACACAGCTGTACATTTCAATGAAGCATGGTGAAGCCCCCAAAATTACCCTCGCTAGAAAACCTGTGTTTCAGACATAAGGAAGTGGATGGCTGAAAACTTTTTGCTCTAAACTCGGACAAAACAGAGATGCTTGTTCTCGGTCCCAAGAAACAAAAGATCTTCTGTTAAATCTGACAATTCATCTTGATGGTTGTAAAGTCGTCTCAAATAAAACTGTAGGACCTAGGCGTTACTCTTGACCCTGATCTCTCTTTTGGGCGAACATATCAAGACTGTTTCAAGGACAGCTTTTTTCCATCTACGTAACATTGCAAAAATCAGAAATTTTCTGTCCAAAAATGATGCAGAAAAAATTAATCCATGCATTTGTTACTTCTAGGTTAGACTACTGCAATGCTCTATTTTCCTTCTACCCGGATAAAGCACTAAATAAACTTCAGTTAGTGCTAAATACGGCTGCTAGAATCCTGACTAGAACCAAGAAATTTGATCATATTACTCCAGTGCTAGCTTCCCTACACTGGCTCCTGTTAGGCAAGGGCTGATTTCAAGGTTTTACTGTTAACCTATAAAGCGTTACATGGGCTTGCTCCTACCTATCTTTCGAGTTGGTCCTGCCGTACATACCAATACGTACGCTACGGTCACAAGACGCATGAGCCTCCTAATTGTCCCTAGAATTTCTAAGCAAACAGCGGGAGGCAGGGCTTTCTCCTATAGATCTCCATTTTTATGGAACAGTCTGCCTACCCATGTGAGAGACGCAGACTCGGTCTCAACCTTTAAGTCTTTGCTGAGGACTTATCTCTTCAGTAGGTCATGTGATTGAGTGTAGTCTGGCCCAGGAGTGTGAAGGTGAGCGGAAGGCTGGAGCAGGAACAGCCCTTGCTGTCTCTGCCGGGCGGTTCCCCTCTCCACTGGGGTTCTCTGCCTCTAGCCCTGTTGCGGGGCTGGTCACTGGCCTGCTGGTGCTCTTTCATGCCGTCCTGAGAGGTGCGTCACTTGAGTGGGTTGAGTTACTGGCGTGATCTTCCTGTCTGGGTTGGCGCCCTCCCCCCTTGGTTTGTGCTGTGGTGGAGACCTCTGTGGGTCTATACTCGGCCTTGTCTCAGATTGTAAGTTGGTGGTTGGGATATCCCTCTGGTGGTGCGGGGGGCTGTGCTTTGGCGGAGTGGGTGGGGGTTATATCCTTCCTGTTTGGCCCTGTCCCGGGGGTTTCTTCGGATGGGGCCCAGTGTCCCCCGGACCGCTCCTGTCTCAGCCTCCAGTATTTATGCTGCAGTAGTTTATGTTCGGGGGGCTGGGGTTAGTTGGTTATACCTGAATTACTTCTCCTGTCTTATCCAGTGTCTGTGTGAATTTAAGTATGCTCTCTCTAGTTCTCTCGTTCTCTCTTTCTCTCTGAGAACCTGAGCCCTAGGACCATACGTCAGGACTACCGGGCATGATGACACCTTGCTGTCCCCAGTCCGCCTGGCCTTGCTGCTATTCCAGTTTCAGCTGTTCTGCCTGCGGCTCCGAAACCCCTACCTGTCCCAGACCTGCTGTTTTCAACTCTAAATGATCGGCTGTGAAAAGCCAGCTGAGAGACCTGAGCCCTAGGACCATGCGTCGGGACTACCGGCCGTGGTGACTCCTTGCTGTCCCCAGTCCGCCTGGCCTTGCTGCTATTCAGTTTACTGTTCTGCCTGCGGTTATGGAACCCCTACCTGTCCCAGACCTGCTGTTTTAAACTCTACTGATCGGCTATGAAAAGCCAACTGAGATTTATTCCTGATTATTATTTGACATGCTTGTCACTTATGGACATTTTTGAACATCTTGGCATGGTTCTGTTATAATCTCCACCCGGCACACCAGAAGAGGACTGGCCACCCCTCATAGCCTGGTTCCTCTCTGGGTTTCTTCCCTAGGTTTTGCCTTTCTGAGTTTTTCCTAGCCACCGTGCTTCTACACCTGCATTACTAGCTGTTTGGGGTTTTAGGCTGGGTTTCTGTACAGCACTTCGAGATATTAGCTGATGTAAGAAGGGCTATATAAAATAAAATTGATTGATTGATTGATTGTCAGGTCTACTGTGTCATGTCTATGGTGTCAGGTAATGTCTATTGTGTCAGGTCTACTGTGTCAAGTCTACTGTGTCAGGTCTTGTCTACTGTGTCAGGTATTGTCTACTGTGTCAGGTATTGTCTACTGTGTCAGGTCTACGGTGTCAGGTCTACTGTGTCAAGTATGCTGTGTCAGGTCTACTGTGTCACGTCTACTGTGTCAGGTCTTGTCTACTGTGTCAGGTCTACTGTGTCAGGTCTACTGTCAGGTCTACTGTGTCAGGTCTTGTCTAATGTGTCAGGTCTTCTGTGTCAGGTCTGCTGTGTCAGGTCTACTGTGTCGGTCTACTGTGTCAAGTATGATGTCTCAGGTTTTGTCTATTGTGTCAGGTCTACAGTCATGTCTACTGTGTCAGGTTTTGTCTAATGTGTCAGGTATTCTGTGTCAGGTCTACTGTGTCAGGTCTACTGTGTCAGGTCTACTGTGTCAGGTATGCTTTGTCGGGTCTTCTTTGTCAGGTGTGTCAGGTCTTGTCTACTGTGTCAGGTCTACTGTGTCACATCTACTATGTCAGGTCACCTGTGTCAGGTCTTGTCTACTGTGTCAGGTCTACTGTGTCAGGTATACTGTGTCAGGTCTACTGTGTCAGGTCTTGTCTACTGTGTCAGGTCTTGTCTTCTGTGTCAGGTCTAATGATTTCAGGTCTTTTCTAATGTGTCATGTCTACTGTGTAATGTCTACTGTGTCAGGTCTACTGTGTCAGGTCTACTGTGTCAGGTATACTGTGTCAGGTATACTGTGTCAGGTCTACTGTGTCAGGTCTTGTCTACTGTGTCAGGTCTAATGTGTCAATTATGCTGTGTCAGGTCTCATGTGTCAGGTGTACTGTGTCAGGACTTGTCTACTGTGTCTTGTCTACTGTGTCAGGTCTTGTCTTCTGTGTCAGGTCTACTGTGTCATGTCTATGGTGTCAGGTAATGTCTATTGTGTCAGGTCTACTGTGTCAAGTCTACTGTGTCAGGTCTTGTCTACTGTGTCAGGTATTGTCTACTGTGTCAGGTATTGTCTACTGTGTCAGGTCTACGGTGTCAGGTCTACTGTGTCAAGTATGCTGTGTCAGGTCTACTGTGTCACGTCTACTGTGTCAGGTCTTGTCTACTGTGTCAGGTCTACTGTGTCAGGTCTACTGTCAGGTCTACTGTGTCAGGTCTTGTCTAATGTGTCAGGTCTTCTGTGTCAGGTCTACTGTGTCAGGTCTACTGTGTCAGGTCTACTGTGTCAAGTATGATGTCTCAGGTTTTGTCTATTGTGTCAGGTCTACAGTCATGTCTACTGTGTCAGGTTTTGTCTAATGTGTCAGGTATTCTGTGTCAGGTCTACTGTGTCAGGTCTACTGTGTCAGGTCTACTGTGTCAGGTATGCTTTGTCGGGTCTTCTTTGTCAGGTGTGTCAGGTCTTGTCTACTGTGTCAGGTCTACTGTGTCACATCTACTATGTCAGGTCACCTGTGTCAGGTCTTGTCTACTGTGTCAGGTCTACTGTGTCAGGTATACTGTGTCAGGTCTACTGTGTCAGGTCTTGTCTACTGTGTCAGGTCTTGTCTTCTGTGTCAGGTCTAATGATTTCAGGTCTTTTCTAATGTGTCATGTCTACTGTGTAATGTCTACTGTGTCAGGTCTACTGTGTCAGGTCTACTGTGTCAGGTATACTGTGTCAGGTATACTGTGTCAGGTCTACTGTGTCAGGTCTTGTCTACTGTGTCAGGTCTAATGTTTTCAGGTCTTGTCTAAAGTGTCATGTCTACTGTGTAATGTCTACTGTGTCAGGTCTACTGTGTCAGGTCTACGGTGTCAGGTCTACTGTGTCAGGTGTACTGTGTCAAGTATGCTGTGTCAGGTCTTGTTTAATGTGTCAGGTCTACTCTGTCAGGTCTACTGTGTCAATTATGCTGTGTCAGGTCTTATGTGTCAGGTGTACTGTGTCAGGACTTGTCTACTGTGTCTTGTCTACTGTGTCAGGTCTTGTCTTCTGTGTCAGGTCTACTGTGTCATGTCTATGGTGTCAGGTCTTGTCTATTGTGTCAGGTCTACTGTGTCAGTTCTTGTCTACTGTGTCAAGTCTACTGTGTCAGGTGTACGGTGTCAGGTCTACTGTGTCATGTCTACTGTGTCAGGTCTTGTCTAATGTGTCAGGTCTACTGTGTCAGGTGTATTGTGTCAGGTCTACTGTGTCAGGTCTACTGTGTCAGGTATACTGTGTCAGGTATACTGTGTCAGGTATACTGTGTAAGGTCTTGACTACTGTGTCAGGTCTACTGTGTTAGGTGTACAGTGTCAGTTCTACTGTCAGGTGTACTGTCTCAGGTCTACTGTGTCAGGTGTACTGTGTCAGGTCTACTGTGTCAGGTCTTGTCTACTGTGTCAGGTCTTGTCTACTGTGTCAGGTCTACGGTGTCAGGTCTACTGTGTCAAGTATGATGTCTCAGGTCTTGTCTATTGTGTCAATTCTACAGTCATGTCTACTGTGTCAGGTCTTGTCTAATGTGTCAGGTATTCTGTGTCAGGTCTACCGTGTCAGGTCTACTGTGTCGGGTCTACTGTGTCAGGTATGCTTTGTCCGGTCTTCTGTGTCAGGTGTATTGTGTCAGGTCTTGTCTACTGTGTCAGGTCTACTGTGTCACGTCTACTATGTCAGGTCACCTGTGTCAGGTCTTGTCTACTGTGTCAGGTCCACTGTGTCAGGTGTACTGTGTCAGGTGTATTGTGTCAGGTCTTGTCTACTGTGTCAGGTCTACTGTGTCAGGTCTTGTCTACTGTGTCAGGTCTTGTCTACTGTGTCAGGTCTTGTCTACTGTGGCAGGTCTACTGTGGCAGGTCTACTCTGTCTTATCCGTTCAGTGTGAATGTGATTACATATTATCCTCACAGGGTGTATGTGATTCCATATTATCCTTACAGGGTGTATGTGATTCCATATTATCCTCACTGATTGTATGTGATTCCATATTATCCTCTCCTTGGTTCCAGCATCCATACTGGATGGCCACAGTTTAGGAAGCTCTGACCCAACTTTGTTATTTTCTGTGTTTGTTGTCGTTTATTTTTACTTTATTTTCTCTAAATGTATCGATTATCATTTCTTTCAACCGACAATAAATTTTGAACATCAGATCGGCAGTTACTTATCTCAATTCCGGCTTCAACTTCGACTTCGATTTTTCTGTAATTCCGACTTCGGCTTTTCTGTAATTCCGACCCAATTCCTAGGCTACCCAAGAGGAAACGCTGGCGTTACAGAGGCAAGAGAGGGGGAGTCCTGGCGAGATTAAGGCAAAGGGAAAACAGTCTAACTCTTCCCTCTGTTATCCTGCCTAACCTCCATTCTCCTGCCTAATGTACAGTCACTTGATAATAAGATGGATGACCCCCGATCGCGGATTTGCTACCAATGGGACTATCGAAACTACAATATTCTCTGCTTTTCTGAAACATGGCTCTCGGACAAGATACCCCCCATGGCTATCCAACTCAATGGAATCTCCATTCACCGTGTGGACAGAACAGTAGAGTCAGGGAAATTGAGAGGGGGGTTGCCTCTTCATCAACAACAAATGGTGTGTTGACTCGAGCGGTGGAAGTCTCGACCCATTGTTCACCTGTCTTGGAATAGCTGATGGTCAAATGCCGACCCTTCTACCTACCAAGGGAGTTTTCAGCTGTTATCGTGACTGTTGTATACATTCCTCCTCAGGACAAGAAAAATAACAAGCTGGCACTTAAGAAACTGTACGAGGCCATAAACAAGCAAGAAAACCTACATCCGGCGGCTGCTTTTCTGGTTACCGGCTATTTCAATTCCGCTTCATTAAGACACATGATGTCCAACTTCCAGCAAAACGTCTCCTTCGCCAATAGGGGCGATAAAGTCCTAGACCACTGTTCTTCTACCCACAAGCAAGCATATAAGGCCTTCCCTCGTCCGCCATTCAGCAAATCAGATAATGACTTCGTACTCCTGCTTCCTGTTTACAAGAAGAAGCTCAAACAGGAAGTCTCATGACTTGCTCCCGTTGAGAAATGGTCAGCAGAATCAGAGATTATGCTGCAGGACTGATTTGCTGGCACTGATTGGAATATGTTTAGAGACTCCGCTGATAGCATTGACGAGCTAACCACCTCAGTCACCGGCTTCATTAGGAAATGCATCGGCGACGTTGTCCCCACAGTGAGGGTTTGCTGCTTCCCCAATCAAAACCCTGGATTAACACAGAGGTTGGCGCTAAACTAAAGGACAGGGCTACCACACACAGAGCTATCGCAGACAACCCTGAGGCTACAGCGGAGGACAGGAACAAGTACAAGTCCTACTATGACCTCTGCAGAGTCATCAAACGAGCAAAAGGACAATATAGGAATAAGGTGGAATCATATTACACAGGCTCCAACGTCTGCCGCATGTGGCAGGGGTTACATTTCATTACAGATTACAAAGGAAGACCCAGCCGTGATCTGCCCAATGATGCCTCAATGCATTTTATGCACGCTTCGACAATAACAACATCGTGCCGGGTGTGAGGGCCATCACCGACCGTGATGGACTGGGTGATCTCGCTCTCCGAGGCCGATGTAAGTAAGGTCTTTAATCAGGTTAACACCCGCAAGGCCGCTGGACCTGACGGTATTCCAGGGCGCGTTCTCAGAGCATGCGTAGAACAGCTGGCAGCCATATTCACGGTCATTTTCAACCTCTCCTTGTCCCAGTCTGTAGACCCCACATGTTTTAAGATGACCACCGTCATTCCTGTTCCCAAGAACTCTAAGGCTTCATGTCACAATGACTACCGCCCTGTAGCACTCACATCTGTAATCATGAAGTGCTTTGAGAGGCTGGTTATGGCACACATTAACTCCACCATCCCAGACACCCTAGACCCACTCCAATTTGCATACTGCCCCAACAGATCCATAGACGACGTGATCTCAATTGCACTCCACACAGCCCTCACCCATCTAGATAAGAGGAATACATATGTGAGAATGCAGTTCATAGACTACAGCCGGAACAACAACCGCTCTCTCAACATCAGTAAGACCAAGGAGCGTGCCCCCATCCACTACGATGGTGTTGCAGTGGAGCAGGTCAAGAGCTTCAAGTTCCTCTGTGTCCAAATCACTAAGGACTCCCCCTCAGGAGGTTGAAAAGGTTTGGCATGGGCCCTCAGATCCTCAAAAAGTTATACAGCTGTACCATTGAGAGCATCTTGACTGACTGCATCACTGCTTGGTATGGCAATAGCATCACCCTCGATCGCATTGCGC